>NW_027195716.1:0-142984 GCF_038502225.1 Cherax quadricarinatus
GACCTTCCACTGCCTTACTGGTGTGACCGGGACCTTCCACTGCCTTACTGGTCTGACGGAGACCTTCCCCTGCCTTACTGGTCTGTCCGGGACCTTCCCCTGTCTTACTGGTCTGACCGGGACCTTCCCCCGCCTTACTGGTCTGGCCGAGACTTTCCACTGCCTCACTGGTCTGACCGAGACCTTCCAATGTCTTACTACTCTGACCGGGACCTTCCACTGCCTTACTGGTGTGACCGAGACCTTCCAATGTCTTACTGGTCTGTCCGGGACCTTCCCCTGTCTTACTGGTCTGACCGGGACCTTCCCCCGCCTTACTGGTCTGGCCGAGACTTTCCACTGCCTCACTGGTCTGACCGAGACCTTCCAATGTCTTACTACTCTGACCGGGACCTTCCACTGCCTTACTGGTCTGACCGAGACCTTCCACTGCCTTACTGGAGTGACCGAGACCTTCCACTGCCTTACTGGTCTGACCGAGACCTTCCACTGCCTTACTGGTCTGACCGAGACCTTCCACTGCCTTACTGGTCTGACCGAGACCTTCCACTGCCTTACTGGTGTGACCGAGACCTTCCACTGCCTTACTGGTCTGACCGAGACCTTCCAATGTCTTACTACTCTGACCGAGACCTTCCACTGCCTTACTGGTGTGACCGGGACCTTCCACTGCCTTACTGGTGTGACCGAGACCTTCCACTGCCTCACTGGTCTGACCGAGACCTTCCAATGTCTTACTACTCTGACCGAGACCTTCCACTGCCTTACTGGTGTGACCGGGACCTTCCACTGCCTTACTGGAGTGACCGAGACCTTCCACTGCCTTACTGGAGTGACCGAGACCTTCCACTGCCTTACTGGTCTGACCGAGACCTTCCACTGTATTTCTGGTCTGACGGAGACCTTCCAATGTTACTGGTCTCAACGAGACCTTCCACTGCCTTACTGGTCTGACCGGGCCCTTCCACTGCCTTACTGGTCTGACTGGGCCCTTCCACTGCCTTACTGGTCTGACCGAGACCTTCCACTGACTTACTGGTCTGACCGAGACCTTCCACTGCCTTACTGGTCTGACCGAGACCTTCCACTGCCTTACTGGTCTGACCGAGACCTTCCACTGCCTCACTGGTCTGACCGAGACCTTCTGCTGTGTTACTAGTCTGGCCGAGACCTTCCACTGCTTTACTGGTCTCACCGAGACCTTCCACTGCCTTACTGGTCTGTACCCTCACCATTGCACCGCGATACAAAGCATCTACCCATCCCACTCTTTCTTCTCCAAACTTCTGTCCCCTGAGGATGGCTCTCAATGCCTTTCATTCCACTCTGTCATATGCACCCTGCCAGTCTAAAGCCACGAAACCCCCCTCCCCCCTTTTGCTTCCACAAAATCCGTTAGGAACCCATGTACCTCCACCATAGACCTCCCTGGCAACCCAAACTGAGTTCTTGATACTACTCTATCCACTACACATTTAAACCGATTCCCCAAAATTTTGGCAAACAGCTTATAATCTGTGAATAACAACTATATTTCCCGGTAGTCCCAAAGTGTATGTTGCCCCTTACCCTTCGGTACCAATACTACTACAGCTGTTGCCTGCTTCTCTCCCAACTCTCCCCTCTCCTTCATTAAATTTAACAAACTAACCAAAAAAACCCTCATTAGCTCCCAATGCTGTAGATAAAACTCTGCCGGGATTCCATCAATTCCCGGAGCATTACCCTTACACATTTCACTTAAAGCCTTCCATGTTTCTCCCTCAGTTATTTCCTCTCCCAACCCTTCCCTATTAGGTTCCCAATATGCATATCACATTCTCACACACCTGTTTTAAAACCTCAGCCACTACCCTATCCCTTCGCCAATACTTTCCATACCACTCGTCTGCAAACACTCCCATTCCATCTGTGGTGTGTATAACCTGACCCACCCTATACCCACCTACCGACTCATGAACCTCCAACCATGGAATAGCTGTTTCCTGCTGCCGTTGCTTTTGCCTACGCAATACACACAACAAAAGCTTATGGCCCCATAACACCTCTCCCACACCTGCCATTACCCACGCCACTTGGAACCTCTCATCTTGGAGCTCGCGCAGCCTCCCCATAAGAGCCAGTATATCATCCACAGGATAAATACCCGCCACCGTCCCTCTCGCATAACAACCCCTAAACCTGTCCTTCAAATAGTTGGCCAGCCCATATTTTAAAGAATTAATTCGTTTTCCTTCTCTCACGTAATATTGCCTAATTCGTTCTTTAGCCGCACCATCCCACCATGTTACCACATCCTCCACCCCATGTACCTCTGCACTTAACCCCTCCCACAGTGTTGTAAATCCCTCCAACCCCTCCTCATCTCCTAACACTCTCGTATTTAACTTCCAATAACCCCTAGAGATACCCCCCAGTGACTCCCATCCCACCTCTGCCACGACCTCCCTATGATCCGAATAAGCTACCTCTATTGTGCAAAAAAACTTTATCAAGGCCCCTTGAGAAATGTACAACCTATCTAACCTAGCCGCATAACCCCTCCTCTCGAAAGTGTGCTCTACCTCCCACACTCCCCCTCCAACTGCATCCCTTAACTGAATATCCCTCAAGAGGTCTCGTAAGGCCGCCGACATGTGCCCCACCCCTTTTGGTTCCACTTCAGCCCTCCTGATAGCACAGTTCCAGTCCCTGCCAATGATGGCCACCGTAGGTAAACCACGTAAGAAGAAAACTAGGTCATCACAAACGAATTCCTGCTTTACTTTCACATCGTTCTCAGCTGGTGCATACACACTTACAAAGGCTACCCTCTGGCCCATCCACTACCCATCCACATGCAACACCCTCCCCCCTCCCCCTCCCCCTCCCCCCTCCCCCTCACTTATCAACACAAATGGGCTCACCTCCCTGATCCATATACCCACACCACCTTTCAGACGTGCAGATGGCAGAGTCATGACCTGAAACCCCGCCATCTCCAGCTCTCTTCCCTCCTATATTTCCACCCTATATTTACACAGACATTCGAAACCATTCCCTCTTCATACTGTTACACAGTCCATTTACGTTCACAGCCATACACCTAAGGCCTCTTTATAATTTCCAACCCTTCCTCCTCTTTTCATTCATCCCATGGCCTCTTGCCCCAGAGCCAGCACAGGGCTTCACATCATCAACCCCCCCCCTTTCTTGCAATGCCTCTTATCCTGACTACCTCGACAGTACGCTTCCTTCCTCCCAGACCTCTGCATCGGCGTCAGGACATCATCTGAGTCTGACGCCGCCGTTCTCTTCCTCTTGATGCCCTCCACTTCCATGTTGACTTCTGAGGTTCCCTCACGATGAACCTCAACCCCCACCACGCCTCGTTTCACGGCACACCGCAACATCTCACACTTACTACTTGGCCCGTCAACCCTGCTATGGTTTTTATCATCACATTCCTCGACAGGCAATGCCGTGCCTCACACTAGCTCAGGAACAACATCCTCTGCATGCAGCGTCAATGTCCTCAACACTTCCTGAAGCTCTTCCTCGAGAGCCTGTACCTCCTCCTGCACTTGCACTTCTGCACTTCTCCCCTGCCTAGTAAAAGATCCTGTTATGTCACAGCTTGCCTCATACATGCCAGTCTCCTCTATGGGATCCTCTACCACTTCACTCCACAAGTGCCCAAGCCCTTGCTTTCGCATGGGGCTCTCAACAACAGCTACCATGCTGTTAACTGGTGCTTCAACAGTTTGTGCAGGCACCCTCCTCAGCTTCACACACGCTGCCGCCATATGGTCGTTCGCCCCACATAACCTGCACGTACATCTCTGTCCAGCGTACGATACCATAACTTGCATCCTGAAGTCCTCCAACACGATGTAAGACGATATGGGATGTCTCAGAGTCATCTTCAGGGAGTAGGATCCCTCCACACGGCCCATGTAAGCACCAGCCATTCACTTGCCCTGTTGTGCCAGATGTACTGTCCCATATGCCTCGAAAACACTCCTGATGTCAGCCTCATCTGCCTCAAATGGGACATTACGAATCTTAACCCACGTAAAGTGGCGAGATACGTCGATCAAATGCACCTTCACAGCTGGAGTAGCATCAAGACTCATGTCTTGGAATTTCGTCACCAAAGACTCGTGGAGGGACGTGGAATTCAGTTTGACAAAGATTCTGTATGCCCCATTCATGGCAACAGCATACACCTCATCGTCCTGGATACCACAGGTCTCCCTAATGATGGTCATGAGTAACACTTGCGCTGAAGAGGATGAAATTGCCCCACGAAGCACCTCTATACCTATGGTATTTATGCGCCTCCTCACACTTAGCGCCATGTTGGTACAAGGTAGCTCGCCTGAAAACAGCAGAGGGGTGCAGAGCACAACCGCACTCTACCATGGTCAGGCAGCAAATCAGACAGAAGTGTAAACTACATTTGGAAATTCGTAGAGGGACTGGTCAATAATCTGCACACAGAAATCACTCCATCGAATGCAAAAGACTTGGCGATGCAACATACGCCCAATGAAAAGTAGAGTATTGCAACCCTTGAATGGGTCATAAAGTATATAATGTATATTACCTGTTCATATAATTTTATATTGCTTATATTTGCGATATTAGCTAAATCGTAAATATAATGCTTTATATTATTATTTGACTTAGTTATATTATTAGGTAGGATTTAACATTTATATAATATATATTATTCAGTGCTCATAGTTAGAGTGTTAAGTAGCTGACAGCATTGTCTAACTATCGCTCCACTCATTGCTTGTTACGCTGCCGGCTTCTGTGTTGCTGGGCAGCAACAATCCATGGAGTCACGTGATCAGGGGGGTGATCACACCTCACCTGGAGTAGTCTGCCTGGCCTGCACTGGGGGATTGTCTGTTGGATGTTGCTTGTAACAAGATGTCCCACATCAGTTCTACCTTGTGGGCTCTTGTTGGAAGATTGTCTCAGTCGCTTTCTTGTTGGTTATGTGTAACTCTGTTCACAGAACATAGTCTAGACTTAGTGATTTTTGACGTTATACTGAGGTTGTGTGTTGCATAGACACACTGAGAAACTCTGGTCCTGAGCTGTAGCTTCTGACCTAATTTTTACTGGTATCTGTGCACTGTCACAGTTGGGGATTTTCTAATGCTGAACCTAGATTCAATAGTATGGTAGTTTTGCGACTTTTGTGGAGGATCTGCAGATGGTCCCTACATAGTGTCGTTATATTATCTCCTTGTTCCTGATTCTATGTCTCTGTTGCTTGTTGTATGTCTGTTCGGTTTAACAGTTGCTTTATTGTTCAAACAAGCTGTTCTAATTGCCAGGTTGGTCAAGAAGTTAGTTTATGTGGGGACTTTGTCACTGGTTAAGTCTAGTCGAATCTTGAGACATAGCGAACTACTTAGAGCACTTACACACACACACACACACAAACTTGTATATATTTGTATTATGTTATTAAATGCTAACAGTGTACCAGACGGTACTTAAAAGCCACAAAGATTTGATATGTGCCTTCAGCACAATACTACTGTACACAAGAGAAGTGTAGGAACTTGTGTCCTATATTATATTCAATTGAATACTATAATTTACTTCGATAATATACGCCTAGACAACTTAATTTTTAATAAACTTATTAAATTTTAATTTCTTTAGTAGCCTAGCAGTTGTAATCCTTAAGCAATATTGAATCTTACTAAATTCTGATGGATAATTGGACCAGGATACTGACTACTAGTTACAGAAACCCAGTAACAGGCTGGATGCCAGAAGGGCAGTCCTTTCTAATATTCACCGGAGATCTCTATCATTATTAGAAATCGCATTTTTTGTAACAGAGGCACGTTAGTATACTAAGAGGAAACACAATAAGTGTCCAGGGCTCAAGACTGCTCAACAGCCTCCCACCAGCCATAAGAGGAATTATCAATAGACCTCTGGTTGTCTTCAATTGAAAGCTAGAGAGATACGTCAAGTCAGTGCCGGATCAGCCTGGCTGTGGGTCGAATGTTGGATTATAATTAGCATAATCTAAAAGATGCGCTAAACCACAAGGGCTATACATTGCTGCAGGGCAGGAAGGAAGCGAGAGTATCAGGTGGCAAAAGGGAGAAGGATGAGTAGTAGGTTATGGAGAACAGTGGGGCAGTGGATGGTGAAAGGGTAGAGGGCAGCAAGAGATTGAGGTAGAAAGGGCTGATGGGAGTGCAAAAGGTATCATCATCAGAGTTTGTGGAGTAAATCAGTCGTTGTTAAGAAGTCATTGAGAGAGTCAGGATTAAAGGAGGGTCCATCAGCAAGAAGGGAAGGTAAAGAGAGAGTAGTAGAGCGGAGACGACGTTGGAGGTAAATTCTGCGTGCTCGTTGATAGAGAGGGCAGTCTAACAGAATGTGGCTAATCAACACTGGAACCTGACACTTATCACAGAGAGGAACAGGGTGCCTCTCCATGAGATACCCATGAGTAAGACGAGTGTGGCTAATGCAAAGATGGGAGAGAGTAGTCTCCCAGTCTCGACACTGATAAGAAGATTGCCAGTAGCCTATACTCTGTTTAATAGACTGAAGTTTGTTACCAATCAGATTAGACCAGCGTTGTTGCCAACGGGTGTGAAGGTGGGTTGCTATTACAGCAAAATAGTCCGTAAATGGAACACCTCTATATGAAACTGGTAGGTCATGTACTGCTGACCGCTCAGCAGTGTCTGCCTGTTCATTGCCCTGTACGTCAGCATGACCAGGGACCCAACAAAAAACAATATCTTCATGTTGGTAGAGATGCGGCGTAGCCAAAGTTGGATACGGAGAACTAGGGGGTGAGGTGCATCAAATTTTCGTATAGCCTGTAGAGCACGGAAGGAGTCTGAGACAACCACAAATGATGACGTGGGCATATATGCAATACAGATAAGCACTGCAAGAATGGCATACAATTCAGCAGTAAAAATGCTAGCCGAAGATAGTAAATGCCCTAGCACGATGATGTCCAGAAACACTGCTGTGAATCCGACGCCACCAGAAGACTTAGAGCCATCTGTGTACACTGCGATGGCATGAGAATGAGAGTGGAATTGGTAAAGAAAAAGAGAGCGGGAAGCTACTGTAGGCAGTCGGGCTTTCGAGCATAGGAGTGAGAAAGAGCAGACTCGAACAGCTGGAACTTCCCAGGGGGTAGGGAAAAGTGAGAGCTACATGAACGTAGAAAGGTGGTAACTGAAGGGAAGACAAGAACGAATATAGGCGAAGAGAGAAGGGACGGAGCAAACAGGGGCGGCAAAAAATTTATGTCTACTATCGGTGACCATTCTATAAATGGAAGAATTGCGGAGATCATGAGAGCATACATAATAGCGAAGGCAATGGGCATCATGGCGATCGGACAAGGATGGAACATTCGCTTCTGCATAGAGGCTCTCAACAGGGGAAAAGTGAATAGCACCAAGGAATAAACATAATCCCTGGTGATGGATGGGGTTAAGGCTAGAGAGAGTAGCAGGAGAGGCCGCTGAATAGATCTGGTCACCATAATCGAGTTTCGACAAAATGAGGGATGAATGTAGGTGAAGGAGAGTTCGACGATCAGCTCCCCATGAAAGATGAGCAAGGGTTTTAAGAAGGTTCATCCAGCTATGACAAGTTGCCTTCAGAGAGGTAATGTGAGGTTTCCAGGATAACCTAGGGTCAAAGAAAATGCCTAGAAACCTGACTGTATCACGTTCATGGATACGGGAGCCATAGAGGAACAAAGGATGATTGGAGATAACACCCCCACTCCTTCCTGCATTCCCACGTCCCCAACCCAAGAATGAACGACTTCTCTTTATTCTCTATCATCCCTAATGCCTCCCCTGTAAATCACCACCACCTCCTCCAAACCTCCCAAAACCGTCCTCTCATCCACGAAGATCGTCACATCGTCCACATACCCTACCAGACTCGGTCATGGGCTCCCAGCCCCACCCCTATCCCCACACATTCTTGTCTCTACCAATCTATGAAAAGGTTCTTGTACACATGCAAACAAAAATTGGTAGAGTGGGCACACCTGCTGTAGATCCTTCCCAATTGCCACACCCTAAACACCCATAAACTTGCACACAAACACACACACCTGCCCGTACAATGTGTGCACCCAACCCAGTATTTCCTCCCCAAAACTCTAAATTAATATGATACGTTCCAATGCCATCCTCTCCACAGTACCATAAGCTCCTATCCAATTAAACACTAACAAACCTCCCCCTCCCCCCCTCCCCCCACCAAGTTCATCTACGAAATCTCTTTAATTCCTCATGACCCATCACCATAGATCTTCCAGGCAAAACAAACTGGCTCTGGGAAACCACCCATTCAATAACGCACTTCAGGCAATTATCCAGCACCTTTGCAAAAAGCTTATAGTCAGTGCACATTAAGGAGATTGACCGGTAATTGTTAAGGGTCCGCTGATGTGACCCCTTCGGGTCACATTCAATAATCTGACCAGAACCCCCCTCAACAGATCCCAGTGTGCCAAATAAAACTCACATGTGAGCCCATCAACACCTGGCACCTTGTCCTTGCTCATACCCTCCAATGTTCTCCAAACCATACCACGGGTGGGGTTTGAACCTGCGGTCAGAGAGCCTCAAAACTCCAGACCATAGTGACAGTCTGGAGTTTTGAGTCTGACTACAGGTTCAAACCCCACCATAGTATGGTTTGTTTGCAATCGTGTCATTACGATTTCATGAGTAATGCTCTCCAAGTTTCCTCCTCGTCAATGTACCCCCCCAATGCCACTCTAACCCCACCTACCAAAAGTTTCCCTACACAGCCACACACCTCCAGCAGCTCAGCTTGCACCCCTCTACTATGCCAATAATGCTCATACCACCTGTCAGCATACATTCCCATCCCTCTGTCGACCTGAGCACCTGCCCCGGCTGATAACCTGACTCCCCACAACACAACTCCAGCTGAGTAATGTTCGTCGCCCTCCTACATTGTTGTTGGCCCCTCAAGGCAAAAGCTGATGACCTATTCCCTCATAGCACCTCATTCATACCTGCCTGAACCTTCACCGACTTGACCTTTCATTCTGCAACTCTCGTAACCTCTCCTACAGGTCCTCAATACCCAGCATATTCACCCACCACCAGCTTAACGCATTACCCAGCATACTCACTCACCACCAGCTCAACTTACTTAGTATGCTTCGTAGTTAGTTAAGCTGGTGGTGGGTGACATGCTGGGTAGTGAGCTCAGCTGGTGGTAGGTATGCTGGATAGTGAGTTAAGCTGATGGTGGGTGAGTATGCTGGGTAGTGAGTTGAGCTGGTGGTGGGTAAGCTGGTTAGTGAGTTAAGCTGCTGGAGGGTGAATATGCTAGGTAGTGAGTTGAGCAGGTGATGGGTATGCTTTGTAGTGAGTTGAGCTAGAGAAGGGTGAATATGCTGAGTAGTTAGTTAAGCTGTTAGTGTGTGAGTATGCTTGGTAGAGCGTTAAGCTGATTGTGGGTGAGTATGCTGAATAGTGAGATAATCTGGTTATGGGTAGCCTTGGTAGTGAGTTAAGCTGGTGTGGAGTATCCTGGGAAGTGAGTTAAGCTTGCAGTGGGTGACAACACTGTGTAGTGAGTTGAGCTGGTGGCGGGTATGCAGTGTAATGAGTGGAACTAGTGGTGGGTGAGCATGCTGGGTAGTGAGTTGAGCTGGTGGTGGGTGAGTATGTTTGGTAGTGAGTTAAGCTGGTGGTGGGTGAGTTTGCTCGGTAGTGAGTTAAGCTGGTGGTGGGTATGCAGGGTAGTGAGTTATGCTGGTGAATGGTTGAGTATGCTGGGTAGTAAATTGAGTTGGTGATGGGTGAGTATGCTGGGTAGTGAGTCAACCTGGTGGTGGATGAGTATGCTGGGTATTGAGTTGAGATGGTGGTGGGTGAGTACGCTGGGTAGTTACTTGAGATGGTGGTGGGTGAGTATGCTGGGTAGAGAGTTGAGCTCGTGGTGTGTGAGTATGCTGGGTAGCGAGTTAACTGCAGGTGGGTGAGTATGCTGGGTAGTGAGATCAGCTGGTGGTGGGTGAGTATGCTGGGTAGTGAGTTAAGATGGTGGTTGGTGAGCATGCAGGGTAGTGAGCTGAGCTTTTGGTTGGTGAGTATGCAGGGTGGTGAATTAAGCTGGTGGTGGGTGAGTATGCTGGGTAATGAATTAAGCTAGTGGAGGGTGAGTATACAGGGTAGTGATTTAAACTGTTGACGGGTATGCTGGGTGGTGAGTAAAGCTGGTGGTCTGTATCCTGGGTAGTGAGTTCATCTTGTTCAGGTGAGTTCGCTGGACAATGAGTTGAGCTGGTGGTGGGTGAGCATGCTGGATCGTGAGTTAAGCTGGTGGTGGGTGAGTATGCTGGGTAGTCAGTTAAGATGGTGGTGGGTGAGTATGCTGGGTAGTGAGTTAAGCTGGTGGTGGGTGAGCATGCTCGGTAGTGGGTTGAGCAGGTGGTAGTTGAGTATGCTGGATAGTGAATTCAGTAGGTGGTGGATGAGTATGCTTGGTAGTGAGTTAAGATGGTGGTGGATGAGCATTCTGGGTAGTGAGTTGAGTTTGTGGTAGGTAAGTATGCTGCGTAGTGAGTTAAGCTGGTGGTGGGTGAGTATGCTGGGTAGTGAGTTAAGCTGTTGGTGGGTGAGCATGCTGGGTTGTGCAATAAGCTGGTGGTGGGGGAGTATGCTGGCTAATGAGTTAAGGTGGTGGTGGGTGAGTATTCTGGGTAGTGAGTTTAGCTGGTGGTAGGTATGTTGGGTAGTGTGTTACGCTGATGGTGGGAGAGTATGCTGGGTAGTGAGTTCAGCTGGTGGTGGGTATGCTGCATAGTGAGTTGAGCTGGTGGTGGGTGAGTATGCTGGGTAGAGATTTAAGCTCGTGTTGGGTGAGTATGCTGGGTAGTGAGTTCAGCTGGTGGTGAGTAAGCTGGGTAATGAGTTGAGCTGGTGGTAGGTGAGAATGCTGCGTAGAGGTTTAAGAATCCTTGAAAAAGTTCATCATGGCCCAGGGATTTATTTTGCTTTAACCGGTCTGTGTTTGATAACCAAATCGGTAGTGACTGTGATATTGCATAATTTATCATCATCAGGCCCACTATAAAAATTAATTACTGGGATATTGTTAGTGTCTTCCTGAGTGAAAACCGAGAGAAAATAATTATTAAGAATAGAGCACATTTCATTCTCCTTGCCAGTGAGATTCCCAGAGTTATTGTTAAGGGGACCTATCTTATCTCTAACTTTTGTTCTGTAAACCTGGAAAAAACTTTTTGAGTTACTTTTCGAATCCCTAGCAACTTTAATTTCATGTTCCCGTTTGGCTTTTCTTTAACGTCCCTCTTAATGACAATATACCGATTCATAAGATGACCCTCACCTCTTTTGATGCTCCTGTAAATTCCTTTTTTTCTGTCCTAAAAGATATCTGAGCCTAATATTCATTCATTTGATGAATAATAGGCTAATCTTATAGGATAATCTATGTTTCAAGGTGTTGTTGTCCAAGACCAAAACCATCCTAGTAGGAACTAGCTATCCCCCCCCCCCTCCCAGGATCAGTTTATAGAAAACTTTTTCTAGAATCTTGTCCAGAACTAAACACATTTGAGAGACAATAATATTGGGAGACTTCAATATCTGTTATTATCAACAACAAAATAACGGGCTATGTAACGAGTATAAGCAACTTCTGGTATTAAACAGTTACACTAAACTAATTAATGCATCAACCAGGATCACACAGTTCTCATCCACCATACTCGACCACTTTGTAACCTCTCTGATAACATTAGTCAGTTAGGTCTTAGGGATCATTTCATCACTTACTGCACCAGGAAAATCATTAGGGAACGGTTTTGCCTTCACAGGAAAATAAAAATGAGGTCAACTAGAAGCTATAATAAAGAAACACTAGTAAATAGGCTATACAGCTGTGACTGGTTTGTGATAATAAGTTTCACGGACGTAACTGATGCCTTAGAAATAATCAGAACTATGATCCCTGCCGTCTTTGATATTATTGTACCAGTTAGAAGTTAGAATTAAACAAAGAGCTGAACCCTGGATAACTGCTAAGAGATTGGATAATATCAAATTCAGGGATCAATTGTTAAAAAGATTTAGGGCAAACGGACAGGATGTTACAGAGCAAAAGGAATTGCAGAGGGTAAGGGACAATGCAGAGGCTTATGAAAGGATCAAAGGCAAGACACTATTGCTCAAAAGTCGAAGAATACAAGAACAACTCCAGAAATCTCTGGCAACTACTGAAAGAGCTGAAGTATAGCCATAAACCCACAGACTCATCTAACATAGTGCTAAATATCGATATATGCCATGAGACAACTAAAGTGCAAATTGTTTCAAATCATACTAGACAACTGTTACATCAACATTAGTAAGTAAACTGCCAGTTGCATCAAATACCTTTAACACAAGACTCCAATAAGTTTAAAACAAACTGCAGTAATAAAAGCGTCACCCCAAACAGTTGCGAACTAATAAGTGTACCTTATGACTTCGTGCGAAAAGAACTAAGTAAATTAAACCCAACTAAGAGCACCGGTCCAGATAACATCCCGGCTAAGTTCCTAAAAGATGGTGCCTCTGAACTTCCAGATACCGTTGCACATTTAAAAAAATTGTCTATCACCACTAATACCATTCCAGAGGGGTCCAAGGAGGCCAAAACTACTCCTATCTCCAGGAAAATTAGCAGGTCTGATGTCAGTAACCATAGGCCTGTTAGTATACTCAGTGTGATGTTTAAAATACTAGAGAAGGCTGTGTACTGTCAAATAGTTAAGTATATTAAGGACAGAAATATTCTCCGTAGTTACTAATTAAGTTTGATGAGAACTCACTCCACCGACACCTCTCTACCTGAGAAATTAAATGTCACTTCAGAATCTCACAGGAATGGTGATATTAGATTTTCAAAAGGCCTTAGATGCAGTCAACCATAATATATTATGTAAGAAACTACAAGCTATCGGCACTGGTTCTTTAGACTTGTTTAAGTTCTACTTGAGTAACAGGAAACAAGTCGTCAAGATCAACAACAAACAATCAGAACCCCTGCCGATAACATATGGGCTTCCCCAGAGGTAGTATTCTGGGTCCCTTACTGTTCCAATGTTATGTGAATGACATGCCCATCAATCTTAAGTGTAAGTTTCTATTGTATGCAGATGACAGTGCTGTTAGTGCCAGGTAAAGACCCACATAGCTAATGTACTTTCACTAGAACTAGAGTCCTGCAGCAAATTGTTAGTAGACAAAACCTATGGTTATACCTCGGGAAAACAGAAGCCATACTCTATGACACGAAAAATAAACTGCAAAGCATAAATAATTTTTATGTCCAATGTAATGGTGAACTTATCGCTTTAGTATCTTCTGTGAAATGTGTGGAAATCCCCGTTGGCCCAAGCATAACAAGAGAATTGATACCAGGAGTTTACTTGGAGAGGGTTTCGGGGGTCAACGCCCCAACGGCCCGGTCTGAGACCAGGTCTCGAACAGTGTGGTAAAGAAAGCGAATGTAAGGCTGAAGTTCCACTATAGACAGGCACAGTGTTACCTACTGAGGCTCGCAGGTCCCTTTATCCAGCACTTGTACAATATTTACATTATTCTCACTATTACTGATACTCTCACCTAACAAAAAACTGAAAGATAGACTACAAACAGAACAAAATAGTGAGATTCATCCTGGACCTGTGCCAAGGAGTATGTAGGCTAGGATGAATTATAACTGGATATGCTAAATGCTGAAGACAGCATTTAGTGTACCACATGGAGATAAGTAATGAATGGTTTGGAAAACCATCAAGATTGATTGACTGAACACATCGATTCCAGACTGAGGGACTGATTACCTCAAACTCCTCCTCTCCTTACACCTTTCTGCTTTGTATTGGACTGATGAAGTCACTGTGTGGCGAAACGTTTCTTCAATAAAGATTCCCATATGTTGCATAAGTGTCTCAATCTTCAAATGGAGATAGTGGCCCTGGTGATGAAACAGGTAAAGACAACGATATACAAATTCCAGAGATGGAATTAAAGGGGACGATGCTTCGGGGAAGAGTATCAATACATTACCAGAAAAAATGATGGATACACTGATGTTAGTACAGTGGATGTAGGTAATGGGGAGACATATGCACCAGTAGGGAATGCAGCCACAAAAAATCCTAAACAGAAATCAGACCTATGCAAATTCTAAACCTTGGATATTAGCAGGCATGGAATATATGGAAAAACAGGTGGGACGTACAGTTTCGAACATCCCAAAAAATGCCGCACACATGACAACAGAAGAATACAACTCCTCTCCCAGTGTTTTTTTTTTTTTCATCCTGAAATGTGTCGCTCTTCAGTACAGGAAAGACAATGCTTCAACTTATAGTGTCAGGCGCACCACCTAACGGAATCAAAAAGATACATATCACACTTATGGGAAGCACACCAAGGGAGACATAACCACTACAGAGACGGAGGCTTTTTAGTGCTAGGAAAATAAACGAAACTGGCAAGAAATAACAGAAATCCTAAATAAATTAATTTTATCACTCATTGTATCTCCTGGGAGAAAGAACTAAAGTATAGATAAATACCTCCATACTGATCACTCCACAAACACTGCATCTTGGTAGAATTCATGATTACAGACTTTGATGTTCTTAATATAGCTAGAAATTACTAAACCTTGGCTCAAAAAGCTCTCTATCATTCAATATATATTTATAACATTGCTGAATAACAAATTTGAAATTGTTTATATATCACTAACACCGACTGTCATTGGAAGAAAGAATACACATAGTTTATATTGATTGTAATTTACTCGTGAGATCCAGAATTAAAATCTGCAGGAAAATGTTTATCTGTGTTCTTTACGAGGAAAAGATTTTACCCCAACAGTCACAGGATTTTTTTTGTCAGTATAAATACTCGCAGGAAATCATCTTAGATAAGTAACAAGCTCTTCACTCGTTTTCACGAAAATATTTCATGGTGATAAACAGCCGACATCCGCATGCTAAAGTAGATTTATTATATACACGAATATATTTCATGGTGATAAACAGCCGACATCCGCACGCTAAAGTAGATTTATTATATACACGAATATATTTCATGGTGATAAACAGCCGACATCCGCACGCTTAAGTAGATTCATTATATACATTATAAAGCAAATATCGCAATATAAATTCTTCAGGTTTGGCCAAATAACTGAAAAAAATAAAGCATGCAACAACACACATAAATAATATTATGTATTAGAACGATGAAGAACTGTTACGAGAAGACACAAGCGGGATCCTCCCAGAAAACTTTATATTATGTATAAGAACGTTGAAGAACTGTTACGAGAAGACACAAGTGGGATCCACCCAGAAAACTTTATATTATGTATAAGAACGTTGAAGAACTGTTACGAGAAGACACAAGTGGGATCCACCCAGAAAACTTTATATTATGTATAAGAACGATGAAGAACTGTTACGAGAAGACACAAGTGGGATCCACCCAGAAAACTTTATATTATGTATAAGAACGATGAAGAACTGTTACGAGAAGACACAAGTGGGATCCACCCAGAAAACTTTATATTATGTATAAGAACGTTGAAGAACTGTTACGAGAAGACACAAGTGGGATCCACCCAGAAAACTTTATATTATGTATAAGAACGTTGAAGAACTGTTACGAGAAGACACAAGTGGGATCCACCCAGAAAACTTTATATTATGTATAAGAACGATGAAGAACTGTTACGAGAAGACACAAGTGGGATCCACCCAGAAAACTTTATATTATGTATAAGAACGATGAAGAACTGTTACGAGAAGACACAAGTGGGATCCACCCAGAAAACTTTATATTATGTATAAGAACGATGAAGAACTGTTACGAGAAGACACAAGCGGGATCCTCCAAGAAAACTTTATATTATGTATAAGAACGATGAAGAACTGTTACGAGAAGACACAAGCGGGATCCTCCAAGAAAACTTTATAAATATGTCTACGAACATTAACGTTTATATTAAGTGCTAAATATTTATTGACATGTCTTAGCGAGTGAAGGATGTGTTAGGATAACCCTGGGAGACCACCACCATCATCATCATCATCACAATCACAATCACCATCACCATCACCATCATCATAACCACCACATCCTCCATAACCACCACCACCACCACCACCATGACCACCAACCACAACCACCAAAACCACCACCACCACCACCACCACCATCCTCCCCCACCAACCACCTCAACCAACCACCACCACCAACCACCACCACTGTCACTAACATTACCTAGCATAATAACCCACAACCAGCTTAACTCACTACCCACCATACTCACCCACCACCAGCTTAACTCACTACCTAGCATACTCACCCACAACCAGATTTACTCACTACCCACCATACTCACCCATCACCAGCTTAACTCACTATCCGCCATACTCACCCACCACCAGCTTAACTCACTACCCACCATACTCACCCAACACCAGCTTAACTCACTACCTAGCATACTCACCCACAACCAGATTTACTCACTACCCACCATACTCACCAATCACCAGCTTAACTCACTATCTGCCATACTCACCCACCACCAGCTTAACTCACTACCCAGTATACTCACCAACCACCAGCTTAACTCACTACCCAGCATACTCACCAACCACCAGCTTAACTCACTACCCAGCATACTCACCCACCACCAGCTTAAATCACTACCTAGCATACTCACCTACCACCAGCTTAACTCACTACCCAGCATACTCACCTACAACCAGCTTAACTCACAACCCAGCATACTAACCAACCACCAGCTTAACTCACTACCCAGCATAATCACCCACCACCAGCTTAACTCACTACCCAGAATACTCACCCACCACCAGCTTAACTCACTACCCAGCATACTCACCTACCATCATCAGAATTCACTACCCACCATACTCTCCCACCACCAGCTTAACTCACTATCCAGTATATTCACCTACCACAAGCTTAATTCACTACCCAGCATACTCACCGACCACCAGCTTAACTCACTACCCAGCATACTCACCCACCACCAATTTAACTTATTACCCAGCATACTCACCCACCACCAGTTTAACTCACTACCCAGCATACTCACGTACGACCAGCTTAAATCACTATCCAGCATACTAACCTACCACCAGCTTAATTCACTACCCAGCATAATCACCCACCACCAGCTTGACTCACTACACAGCATACTCACCCACCACTAGATTAACTCACTACCCATAATGCTCACCCACCACTAACTTAACTTACTACCCAGCATACTCACCCACCACCAGCTTAAATCATTACCCAGCATACTCACCTTCGACCAGCTCAACTCACTACCAAGCACACTCACCAACCACCAGCTTAACTCACTACAAAGCATTCTCACCCACCACCAGCTTAACTCACTACCAAGCACACTCGCCCACCATCAGCTTAACTCACTACCCAGCATACTCACCCACTACAGCTTAACTCACTACCCAGCATACTCACCCACCACCAGCTTAACTCACTACCCAGCATACTCACCCACCACCAGCTTAACTCACTACCCAGCATACTCACCAACCACCAGCTTAACTCACTACCCAGCATACTCACCCACCACCAGCTTGACTCACTACCCAGCATACTCACCCAACACCAGTTTAATTCACTACCAAGCATCCTCACCCACCAAAGCTTAACTCACTACCCAGCATAGTCACCCACCAGCAGCTTAACTCACTACCCAGCATGCTCACGCACGACAAGCTTAACTTACTACCCAGCATACTCACCCACCACCAGCTTAATTCACTACCAAGCATCATCTCCCACCAAAGCTTAACTCACTACCCAGCATACTCACCCACCACCAGCTTAACTCACTACCCAGCATACTCACCCACTACCAGCTCAACTCACTACCAAGCACACTCACCCACCACCAGCTTAACTCACTACCCAGCATACTCACCCACTACCAGCTTAACTCACTACACAGCATACTCACCCACCACCAGCTTAACTTACTACCCAGCATACTCACAAACCACCAGCTAAACTCACTACCCAGCATACTCACCCACAACAAGCTTAACACACTACCCAGCATGCTCACCTACCACCAACTTAACTCACAACCCAGCACAGTCACCTACCACCAGCTTAACTTACTACCCAGCATACTCACACACCACTAGCTTAACTTACTATGCAGCATACTCACCCACCACCAGCTTAACTCACTACGAAACATACTCACCCACCACCAGCTTAACTCACTACCCAGCATGCTCACCCACCACCAGCTTAACTTACTTCCCAGCATACTCACCTACCACCAGCTTTACTACCCAGCATACTCACCCACCACAAGTTAAACTCACTACCCAGCATACTCACCAACCAGGAGCTTAACTTACTACCCCTCACACCCACCCAGCACCAGCTTAAGTTACTACCCAGCAGTCTCACCCACCACTAACTAAACTCACTACCAAGCACACTCACCCTCCACAAGCTTAACACACTACCCACCATGCTCACCAACCACCAGCTTAACTTACTACTCAGCCTGCTCACCCACCACCAGCTTAACTTACTACCCAGCATATTCACAAAACACCAGCTTAACTTACTACCAAACATATTCACCCAACACCAGCTTAACTTACTACCAAGCACATTCACCAACCAGAAGCTTAACTTACTACCAAGCATACTCACCCAGCACCAGTTCAACTAATTTCCCTGCATACCCATCACTTCCTCAACTAACTATCCAGCACACTCACCCACAATCAGCTCAACTCACTACCCAACATACTCACCCACCACCAGCTTAACTCACTACCCAGCATACTCACCCACCACCAGCTTAACTTACTACCCAGCATACTCACCCACCACCAGCATAATTCACTACCAAGCATCCTCACCCACCAAAGCATAACTCACTACCCAGCATACTCACCCACGACCAGCTTAACTCACTACCCAGCATGCTCACCAACCACAATCTTAATTTACTACCCAGCATACTCACCAACCACCAGCTTAACTTACTACCCAGCATACTCACAAACCACCAGCTAAACTCACTACCCAGCATACTCACAAACAACAAGCTTAACACACTACCCAGCATGCTCACCCACCACCAGCTTAACTCACTAACCAGCACAGTCAACTACCACCAGCTTAACTTACTACACAGCATACTCACACACCACTAGCTTAACTTACTACCCAGCATACTCACCCACCACCAGCTTAACTCACTACGAAGCATACTCACCCACCACCAGCTTAACTCACTACGAAGCATACTCACCAGCCACCAGCTTAACTTACTACCCAGCGTACTCACCCGCCACAATTTAAACTTACTACCCAGCATACTCACCCACCAGGAGCTTAACGTACTACCCAGCATACTCACCCACCACTAGCTAAACTCACTAAAAAGCATACTCACCCTCCACCAGCTTAACACACTACCCAGCATGCTCACCAACCACCAGCTTAACTTACTACCCAGCATACTCACCCACCACTAGCTAAACTCACTAAAAAGCATACTCACCCTCCACCAGCTTAACACACTACCCAGCATGCTCACCAACCACCAGCTTAACTTACTACCCAGCATATTCACAAAACAACAGCTTAACTTACTACCAAGCATACTCACGAAACCACCAGTTCAACTCATTTCCCTGCATACCCATCACTACCTCAACTAACTACCCAGCACACTCACCCACAACCAGCTCAACTCACTACTCATCATGCTCACCCTGCACCAGCTTAACGAACTACCCAGTATACTCAACCAACCACCAGCTCAACTCACTACCCATCATACACACCCACCACCAGCTTAACTCACTACCCAGCATACCCATCACCAGCTCAACTCACTACCCAGCATACCTACCACGAGCTTAACTCACTACCCATCAGACTCACCTCGATCAGTTTAACTCACTACCCATCATACCTACCTCCAGCTCAACTCACTACCCATCATACTCACCCACCGCCAACTCAACTCACTACCCAGCATACTCACCCCACCATGAGCTAAACTCACTACCCAGCATATCACCCACAACCAGTTCAACTAACAACCCAGCATACTCACCCACCACCAGCTTAACTCAATACCCTGCATACTCATCCACCACCAGCTTAACTCACTACGCAGCATACTCACCCACAACCAGCTTAACTCTCTACGCAGCATAGTCACCCACTACAAGCTTAACTCATTACCCAGCATACTCATCCACCATCAGCTGAACTCATTACCCAGCATACTCTCCCACAAGCAGCTTAACTCATTTCCCACCATACTCACGAAGCACAAGCTTAACTCACTACCCAGCATACTCACACACCACCAGCTTAACTCACTACCCAGCATAATCACCTACCACCAGCTTAACTTACTACCTAGAATACTCACCCACCACCAGCTTATCTCACTACCCAGCATGCTCACCCACCACCACCTTAACTTGCTACCAACCATATTTTCCAACGACCATCTTAACTCACTACCCATCATACTCACCCACCAGCAGCTTAACTAACTAGCCAGCAAAGTCACCCACCTCCAACTTATCTCACTCTCCAGAATACTCACCCACCACCAGCTTAACTCACTTCCAAGCATACTCATCCGCCACCAGCTGAACTCACTACCCAGCATACTCACCAACAACCAGCTCAACACACCACCCAGCATACTCACCCACCGCCAGCATAGCTCACTACCCAGCATATTCACCGGCTATCAGTTCAACTCACTACCCAGCATACCCATCACCAGCTCAACTCACTACCCAGCATACCCACCATCAGCTTAGCTCACTTAACTCACTACCCAACATAGTCACCCACCACCTGCTTAACTCACTACCCAGCATACTCACCTACCACCTGCTTAACTCACTAAGCAGCATGCTCTCTCATCACCTACTTAACTCACTGCCCAGCATGCTTACCCATCACCTGCTTAGCTCACTACCTAGTATACTCACATACGACCTGCTCAACTCACTATCGAGCTTTGTCGCCCACCACCAGCTGAACTCACTTCCCAGCATGATCACCCACCACCAGCTTAACTTACTACCAAGCATATTTTCCCACCAACAGCTTAACTCACTACCCAGCATACTCACCCACCACCAGTTTAACTCACTACCCAGCATACTCACCTACCACCAGCTTAACTTACTACCCAGCATACTCACCCAACACCAGCTTATCTCACTACCCAGCATGCTCACCCACCACCAGCTTAACTTGCTACCAAGCATAATTTCTAACGACCAGCTTAACTCACTACCCATCATACTCACCCACCACCAGCTTAACTCACTAACCAGCATACTCACCTACCACCAGCTTAACTTACTACCCAGCATGCTCATCCACCACCAGCTTAACTTACCACCCAGAATATTCACCAACCACCAGCTTAACTTTCTACCAAGCATATTCACCCACCACAAGCTTAACTTACTACCAAGCATAGTCACCCACCACCAGTTCAACTCATTTCCCTGCTTACCCATCACTACTTCAAGTATCTACCTAGCACAACCACCTACAACCAGCTCAACTCACTACTCATCATACTCACCCTTCACCATCCTAACGCACAACCCAGTATACTCACCCCACAACCAGCTCAACTCACTACTCATCATACACACCCATAAGCTGCATAACTCACTACCCATCATACTCAGCCCTCCACCATCTTAACTCACTGCCCAGCATACTCATACACCACAAGCTTAACTCACTAACAAGCATAGTCACCCACCACCAGGGTAACTCATTACCCAGCATATTCACCCAGCACCAGCTAAACTCTTTACTCAGTATACTCACCCTTAACCAGTTCAACTCAATATCCAGCATACTCACCCACCAGCTTAACTCACTACCCAGCATACTCAACCACAAACAGATTAACTCACTACCCAGCATACTCACCGCCACCTGCTTAGTTCACTACCCAGCATACTCACCCATAAACAGCTCAACTCACTATCCAGCATACTCACCCACCACCAGCATAGCTCACTACCCAGCATAGTCACCAACCACAAGCATAACTCACTTCCCAGCATACTCACCCACAACCAGCTGAACTCACTACCCAGCATACCCACCAAGAGCTTACCTCACTACCCAGCATACTCACCTCCAACAGCTTAACTCACTACACATCATACCTACCACCAGCTCAACTCTACCCATCATACTCACCAACGGACAACTCAACTCACTGCCCTGCATACTCACAGGGCACCAGCTTAACTCCCTACCCATCAAACACATCCACCGCCAGCTTAACTCACTTCTCAGCTTACTCACCCACAACTAGCTCAACTCACATCCCAGCACACTCACCCACCACCAGCTTAACTCAATACCTAGGATTCACACCCACCACCAGCTTAACTCATTACCCAGCATACTCACCCACCACCAGCTTAACTCACTACCCAGCATACTCACCCACCACCAGCTTAACTCATTACCCAGCATACTCACCAACCACCAACTGAACTCATTACCCAGCATTCTCACCCACAACCAGCTCTACTCAATACCCAGCATACTCACCCACCTCCATCTTAACTCACTAGCAAAGAATACTCAACTACAAACAGCTTAACTCTCTACTCATCATACTCACCCACCACCTGCTTTACTCATTACCCAGCATATATACCCAGCATACTCACCCACCACGAGTATAACTCACTACCCAGCATACTGACCCACTGCCAGCTTAGCTCACTACCCAGCATACTCACCCACAACCAGCTCAACTCACTACCAGCATGCTCACCCACCACCAGCTTAACTCACTACTCATCATACCCATCACCTGCCAAACTCACTACCCAGCATACCCAACACGAGCTTAACTCAGGACCCAGCATACTCACCTCCATCAGCTTAACTCACTACCCATCATACCTACCACCAGCTCAACTCACTACCCAGCATACTCACCCGGCACCGGCTTAATTCACTACCCATCAAACATACCCAACATCAGCATAACTCACTACCCAGCTTACTCATCCTCCACCAGCTCAACTCATTACCCAGCACACTCACCCAATTCCAGTTAAAGCCACTACACAGCATACTCTCGCACCACCAGCTTAACTAACTATCCAGCATACTAACCCGCCACCAACTTAACTCACTACCCAGCATACTCACCTCCAACCAGCTTAACTAACTAGCCAGCAAAGTCACCCACCTCCAACTTAACTCACTCTCCAGCATGCTCACCCACCACCAGCTTAACTCACTACTCATCATACCCATCACCTGCCAAACTCACTACCCAGCATACCCAACACGAGCTTAACTCACGACCCAGCATACTCACCTCCATCAGCTTAACTCACTACCCATCATACCTACCACCAGCTCAACTCACTACCCAGCATACTCACCCGGCACCAGCTTAATTCACTACCCATCAAACATACCCAACATCAGCATAACTCACTACACAGCTTACTCATCCTCCACGAGCTCAACTCATTACCCAGCACACTCACCCAATTCCAGTTTAAGCCACTACACAGCATACTCTCGCACCACCAGCTTAACTAACTATCCAGCATACTAACCCGCCACCAGCTGAACTCACTACCCAGCATACTCACCAACAACCAGCTCCACACACCACCCAGCATACTCAACCACCCCCAGCATAGCTCTCTACCCAGCATATTCACCGGCTATCAGTTCAACTCACTACCCAGCATACCCATCACCAGCTCAAATCACTACCCAGCATACCCACCATCAGCTTAGCTCACTTAACTCACTACCCAGCATAGTCACCCACCACCTGCTTAACTCGCTACCCAGCTTACTAACCTACCACCTGCTTAACTCACTATGCAGCATACTCTCACATCACCTACTTAACTTACTGCCCAGCATGCTCACCCGTCACCTGCTTAGCTCACTACCTAGTATATTCACGCATGACCAGCTCAACTCACTACCGAGCTTTCTCCCCCACCACCAGCTGATCTCACTTCCCAGTATACCCACCCATCACCTGCTTAAGTCACTACCCAGCATTCTCTCCCATTACCTGCTTAACTCACTACCCAGCATACTCACCTATCACCTGCTTAACTCACTTCCCAGTATACTCACCCTCGACCAGCTCAACTCTATCCAGCTTACTCGCCCACCACCAGCTCAACTCACTACCCAGCATACGTACCCATCACCTGCTTAATTCTCTACCCAGCATACTCACCCACCACCAGTTCAACTCACTACCCAGCATACTCACCCACAACAAGTTCAACTCACTACACAGCATACTCACCCACCACCAGCTTAACTCACTACCCAGCATACTCACCCACCACCAGTTCAACTCACTACGCAGCATACTCACCCACCACCTGCTTAACTCACTACCCAGCATACTCGTCCACCACCAGCTTAACTCACTACCCAGGATACTCACCTACCACCAGCTGAATTCACTTCCCAGCACACTCACCCAAACCAGCTAAACTCACTACGAAGTATATTCACCTACCACCTGCTTAATTCACTTCCCAGCATACTCACCGACCACCAGCTTTACTCACTACCCAGCATACTCACGGACCACCAGCTTTAATCACTACCTAGCATACTCACTTACCACCAGCTTAATTCCTACCCAGCATACTCACCCACCACCAGCTTGACTCACTACCCAGCATGCTCACCCTCCACCAACTTAACTTACTACCCAGCATACTCACCCAACTCCTGCTTAACTCATTACCCAGCATACTCACCTACCGCCAGCTCAACTCACTACCCAGCAGACTCACCCACCACCAGCTTAACTCACTACAAAGCATTCTCACCCACCACCAGCTTAACTCACAACCAAGAACACTCACCTACCACCAGCTTAACTGACTACCCAGCGTACTCATTAACCACCAACTTAACTTACTACGCGGCATACTCACCCACGACCAGCTTAACTCACTACCCAGCATCCTCAGACACCAAAGCTTAACTCACTACCCAGCATACTCACCCACGTCCAGCTAAACTCACTACCCAGCATACTCACCCATCATCAGCTTAACTTACTTCCCAGCATATTTACCAACAACCAGCTTAACTTACTACCCAGCATACTCACCTACCACAAGTTAAACTCACTACCCAGCATACTCACCCACCAGGAGCTTAACTTACTTCCCAGCATTCTCACTTCCCACCAGCAAAACACACTACCCAGCATTCTCACACTCCACCAGATTAACTTACTACCGAGCATACTCACCCACCACCAGCTAAACTCACTACCAAGCATACTCACCCTCCACCAGCTTAACACACTACCCAGCATGCTCATCCACCACCAGCTTAACTTACTACCCTGCATATTCACAAACCACCAGCTTAACTTACTATGAAGCACACTCACCATCAACCAGCTCAACTCACTACCCAACATACTCTCCCACCACCTGCTTAACTCACTACCCAGCATACCCATCACCAGCTCAACTCACTACCTAGCATACCCACGACGAGCTAAACTCACTACCCATCACACTCACCTCGATCAGCTTAACTCACTACATATCATACCTACCAATAGCTCAACTCACTACCCATCATACTCACGCACTGCCAACTCAACTCACTACCCAGCATACTCACCCCACAAAGAGCTTAACTCACTACCCAGCATACTCACCCACAACCAGCTCAACTCACTACCCAGATTAATCACCCTCCACCAGCTTAACTAACTTCCCGGCATACTCTTCCACAAACAGCTCAAATAACAACCCAGCATTCTCATCCACCACCAGCTAAGCTCACTACCCAGCATATCACCCACAAGCAGTTCAACTCACAACCCAGCATACTCACCCACCACCAGCTTAACTCAATACCCTGCATACTCATCCACCACCAGCTTAACTCACTAACCAGCATACTCTCTCATCACCTACTTAACTCACTGCCCAGCATGCTCACCCATCACCTGCTTAGCTCACTACCTAGTATACTCACGCACGACCAGCTCGACTCACTACCGAGCTTTCTCGCCCACCACCAGCTGAACTCACTTCCCAGTACACCAACCCATCACCTGCTTAACTCACTACCCAGCATACTCACCCACCACCAGTTCAACTCACTACCCAGCATACTCACCCACCACCAGTTCAACTCACTACACAGCATACTCACCCACCACCAGCTTAACTCACTACCCAGCATACTCACCACCACCTGCTTAACTCACTACTCAGCATACTCACCCACCACCTGCTTAACTCACTACCCAGCATACTCTCCCACCACCTGCTTAACTCACTACTCAGCATACTCACCCACCACCTACTTAACTCACTACCCAGCATACTCTCCCATCACCTGCTTAAATCAGTACCCAGCATACTCACCTATCACCTGCTTAACTCACTACCCAGTATACTCACCCTCGAGCAGCTCAACTCTCTACCCAGCATACTCGCCCACCACCAGCTCAACTCACTACCCAGCATACTCAGCCACCACCAGTTCAAGTCACTACACTGCATACTCACCCTCCACCTGCTTAACTCACTACCCAGCATACTCGTCCACCACCAGCTTAACTCACTACCCAGCATACTCACCTACCGCCAGCTGAATTCACTACCCAGCATACTCACCCAAAACCAGCTAAACTCACTACCAAGTATATTCACCTACCACCTGCTTAATTCACTTCCCAGCATACTCACTGACCACCAGCTTAACTCACTACCCAGCATACTCACCCACCACCAACTTAACTTATTACCCAGCATACTCACCCACCACCAGCTTAACTCACTACCCAGCATACTCATGTACCACCAGCTTTAATCACTACCCAGCATACTCACTTACAACCAGCTTAATTCCTACCCAGCATACTCACACACCACCAGCTTGACTCACTACCCAGCATACTCACCCACCACCAACTTAACTTACTACCCAGAATACTCACCCACCTCCAGCTTAACTCATTACCCAGCATACTCACCTACCACCAGCTTAACTCACTACCCATCATACCTACCACCAGCTCAACACACTACCCAGCATACTCACCCGGCAACAGCTTAATTCACTACCCATCAAACATACCCAACATCAGCATAACTCACTACCCAGCTTACTCATCCTCCACCAGCTCAACTCATTACCCAGCACACTCACGCAATTCCAGTTTAAGCCACTACACAGAATACTCTCGCACCACCAGCTTAACTAACTATCCAGCATACTAACCCACCACCAACTTAACTCACTACCCAGCATACTCACCTCCAACCAGCTTAACTAACTAGCCAGCAAAGTCACCCACCTCCAACTTAACTCACTCTCCAGCATGCTCACCCACCACCAGCTTAACTCACTACTCATCATACCCATCACCTGCCAAACTCACTACCCAGCATACCCAACACGAGCTTAACTCACGACCCAGCATACTCACCTCCATCAGCTTAACTCACTACCCATCATACCTACCACGAGCTCAACTCACTACCCAGCATACTCACCCGGCACCAGCTTAATTCACTACCCATCAAACATACCCAACATCAGCATAACTCACTACCCAGCTTACTCATCCTCCACCAGCTCAACTCATTACCCAGCACACTCACCCAATTCCAGTTTAAGCCACTACACAGCATACTCTCGCACCACCAGCTTAACTAACTATCCAGCATGCTAACCCGCCACCAGCTGAACTCACTACCCAGCATACTCACCAACAACCAGCTCAACACACCACCCAGCATACTCAACCACCGCCAGCATAGCTCTCTACCCAGCATATTCACCGGCTATCAGTTCAACTCACTACCCAGCATACCCATCACCAGTTCAAATCACTACCCAGCATACCCACCATCAGCTTAGCTCACTTAACTCACTAACCAGCATAGTCACCCACCACCTGCTTAACTCGCTACTCAGCTTACTAACCTACCACCTGCTTAACTCACTATGCAGCATACTCTCTCATCACCTACTTAACTCACTGCCCAGCATGCTCACCCATCACCTGCTTAGCTCACTACCTAGTATATTCACGCATGACCAGCTCAACTCACTACCGAGCTTTCTCCCCCACCACCAGCTGATCTCACTTCCCAGTATACCCACCCATCACCTGCTTAAGTCACTACCCAGCATACTCTCCCATTACCTGCTTAACTCACTACCCAGCATACTCACCTATCACCTGCTTAACTCACTACCCAGTATACTCACCGTCGACCAGCTCAACTCTATCCAGATTACTCGCCCACCACCAGCTCAACTCACTACCCAGCATACGTACCCATCACCTGCTTAATTCTCTACCCAGCATACTCACCCACCACCAGTTCAACTCACTACCCAGCATACTCACCCACAGCAAGTTCAACTCACTACACAGCATACTCACCCACCACCAGCTTAACTCACTACCAAGCATACTCACCCACCACCAGTTCAACTCACTATGCAGCATAATCACCCACCACCTGCTTAACTCACTACTCAGCATACTCGTCCACCACCAGCTTAACTCACTACCCAGGATACTCACCTACCACCAGCTGAATTCACTTCCCAGCACACTCACCCATACCAGCTAAACTCACTACGAAGTATATTCACCTACCACCTGCTTAATTCACTTCCCAGCATACTCACCGACCACCAGCTTTACTCACTACCCAGCATACTCAACCACCACCAACTTAACTTATTACCCAGCATACTCACCCACCACCAGCTTTACTCACTACCCAGCATACTCACGTACCACCAGCTTTAATCACTACCCAGCATACTCACTTACCACCAGCTTAATTCCTACCCAGCATTCTCACCCACCACCAGCTTGACTCACTACCCAGCATGCTCACCCACCACCAGCTTAACTCACTAACAAGTATACTCTCCCATCACCTGCTTAGCTCACTACCTAGTATACTCACGCACGACCAGCTCGACTCACTACCGAGCTTTCTCGCCCACCACCAGCTGAACTCACTTCCCAGTACACCTACCCATCACCTGCTTAACTCACTACCCAGCATACTCACCCACCACCAGTTCAACTCACTACCCAGCATACTCACGCACCACCAGTTCAACTCACTACACAGCATACTCACCCACCACCAGCTTAACTCACTACCCAGCATACTCACCACCACCTGCTTAACTCACTACTCAGCATACTCACCCACCACCTGCTTAACTCACTACCCAGGATACTCTCCCACCACCTGCTTAACTCACTACTCAGCAAACTCACCCAACACCTACTTAAGTCACTACCCAGCATACTCTCCCATCACCTGCTTAAATCAGTACCCAGCATACTCACCTATCACCTGCTTAACTCACTACCCAGCATACTCACCCACCACCAGTTCAACTCACTACCCAGCATACTCACCCACAACAAGTTCAACTCACTACACAGCATACTCACCCACCACCAGCTTAACTCACTACCAAGCATACTCACCCACCACCAGTTCAACTCACTATGCAGCATAATCACCCACCACCTGCTTAACTCACTACTCAGCATACTCGTCCACCACCAGCTTAACTCACTACCCAGGATACTCACCTACCACCAGCTGAATTCACTTCCCAGCACACTCACCCATACCAGCTAAACTCACTACGAAGTATATTCACCTACCACCTGCTTAATTCACTTCCCAGCATACTCACCGACCACCAGCTTTACTCACTACCCAGCATACTCAACCACCACCAACTTAACTTATTACCCAGCATACTCACCCACCACCAGCTTTACTCACTACCCAGCATACTCACGTACCACCAGCTTTAATCACTACCCAGCATACTCACTTACCACCAGCTTAATTCCTACCCAGCATTCTCACCCACCACCAGCTTGACTCACTACCCAGCATGCTCACCCACCACCAGCTTAACTCACTAACAAGTATACTCTCCCATCACCTGCTTAGCTCACTACCTAGTATACTCACGCACGACCAGCTCGACTCACTACCGAGCTTTCTCGCCCACCACCAGCTGAACTCACTTCACAGTACACCTACCCATCACCTGCTTAACTCACTACCCAGCATACTCACCCACCACCAGTTCAACTCACTACCCAGCATACTCACGCACCACCAGTTCAACTCACTACACAGCATACTCACCCACCACCAGCTTAACTCACTACCCAGCATACTCACCACCACCTGCTTAACTCACTACTCAGCATACTCACCCACCACCTGCTTAACTCACTACCCAGGATACTCTCCCACCACCTGCTTAACTCACTACTCAGCAAACTCACCCAACACCTACTTAAGTCACTACCCAGCATACTCTCCCATCACCTGCTTAAATCAGTACCCAGCATACTCACCTATCACCTGCTTAACTCACTACCCAGTATACTCACCCTCGACCAGCTCAACTCTCTACCCAGCATACTCGCCCACCACCAGCTCAACTCACTACGCAGCATACGTACCCATCACCTGCTTAATTCACTACCCAGCATACTCACTCACCACCAGTTCAACTCACTACCCAGCATACTCACACACAATAAGTTCAACTCACTACACAGCATACTCACCAACCACCAGCTTAACTCACTACCCAGCATACTCAGCCACCACCAGTTCAAGTCACTACACTGCATACTCACCCTCCACCTGCTTAACTCACTACCCAGCATACTCGTCCACCACCAGCTTAACTCACTACCCAGCATGCTCACCTATCACCAGCTGAATTCACAACCCAGCATACTCACCCAAAACCAGCTAAACTCACTACCAAGTATATTCACCTACCACCTGCTTAATTCACTTCCCATCATACTCACTGACCACCAGCTTAACTCACTACCCGGCATACTCACCCACCACAAACTTAATTTATTACCCAGCATACTCACCCACCACCAGCTTAACTCACTACCCAGCATACTCATGTACCACCAGCTTTAATCACTACCCAGCATACTCACTTACAACCAGCTTAATTCTTACCCAGCATACTCACACACCACCAGCTTGACTCACTACCCAGCATGCTCACCCACCACCAACTTAACTTACTACCCAGAATACTCACCCACCTCCATCTTAACTCATTACCCAGCATACTCACCTACCACCAGCTTAACTCACTACCCATCATACCTACCACCAGCTCAACACACTACCCAGCATACTCACCCGGCACCAGCTTAATTCACTACCCATCAAACATACCCAACATCAGCATAACTCACTACCCAGCTTACTCATCCTCCACCAGCTCAACTCATTACCCAGCACACTCACGCAATTCCAGTTTAAGCCACTACACAGGATACTCTCGCACCACCAGCTTAACTAACTATCCAGCATACTAACCCACCACCAACTTAACTCACTACCCAGCATACTCACCTCCAACCAGCTTAACTAACTAGCCAGCAAAGTCACCCACCTATAACTTAACTCACTCTCCAGCATGCTCACCCACCACCAGCTTAACTCACTACTCATCATACCCATCACCTGCCAAACTCACCACCCAGCATACACAACACGAGCTTAACTCACGACCCAGCATACTCACCTCCATCAGCTTAACTCACTACCCATCATACCTACCACCAGCTCAACTCACTACCCAGCATACTCACCCGGCACCAGCTTAATTCACTACCCATCAAACATACCCAACATCAGCATAACTCACTACCCAGCTTACTCATCCTCCACCAGCTCAACTCATTACCCAGCACACTCACCCAATTCCAGTTTAAGCCACTACACAGCATACTCTCGCACCACCAGCTTAACTAACTATCCAGCATACTAACCCGCCACCAGCTGAACTCACTACCCAGCATACTCACCAACAACCAGCTCAACACACCACCTAGCATACTCAACCACCGCCAGCATAGCTCTCTACCCAGCATATTCACCGGCTATCAGTTCAACTCACTACCCAGCATACCCATCACCAGCTCAAATCACTACCCAGCATACCCACCATCAGCTTAGCTCACTTAACTCACTAACCAGCATAGTCACCCACCACCTGCTTAACTCGCTACTCAGCTTACTAACCTACCACCTGCTTAACTCACTATGCAGCATACTCTCTCATCACCTACTTAACTCACTGCCCAGCATGCTCACCCATCACCTGCTTAGCTCACTACCTAGTATATTCACGCATGACCAGCTCAACTCACTACCGAGCTTTCTCCCCCACCACCAGCTGATCTCACTTCCCAGTATACCCACCCATCACCTGCTTAAGTCACTACCCAGCATACTCTCCCATTACCTGCTTAACTCACTACCCAGCATACTCACCTATCACCTGCTTAACTCACTACCCAGTATACTCACCGTCGACCAGCTCAACTCTATCCAGCTTACTCGCCCACCACCAGCTCAACTCACTACCCAGCATACGTACCCATCACCTGCTTAATTCTCTACCCAGCATACTCACCCACCACCAGTTCAACTCACTACCCAGCATACTCACCCACAACAAGTTCAACTCACTACACAGCATACTCACCCACCACCAGCTTAACTCACTACCAAGCATACTCACCCACCACCAGTTCAACTCACTATGCAGTATACTCACCCACCACCTGCTTAATTCACTACCCAGCATACTCGTCCACCACCAGCTTAACTCACTACCCAGGATACTCACCTACCACCAGCTGAATTCACTTCCCAGCACACTCACTCATACCAGCTAAACTCACTACGAAGTATATTCACCTACCACCTGCTTAATTCACTTCCCAGCATACTCACCGACCACCAGCTTTACTCACTACCCAGCATACTCAAGCACCACCAACTTAACTTATTACCCAGCATACTCACCCACCACCAGCTTTACTCACTACCCAGCATACTCACGTACCACCAGCTTTAATCACTACCCAGCATACTCACTTACCACCAGCTTAATTCCTACCCAGCATTCTCACCCACCACCAGCTTGACTCACTACCCAGCATGCTCACCCATCACCAGCTTAACTCACTAACCAGCATGCTCTCCCATCACCTGCTTAGCTCACTACCTAGTATACTCACGCACGACCAGCTCGACTCACTACCGAGCTTTCTCGCCCACCACCAGCTGAACTCACTTCCCAGTACACCTACCCATCACCTGCTTAACTCACTACCCAGCATACTCACCCACCACCAGTTCAACTCACTACCCAGCATACTCACCCACCACCAGTTCAACTCACTACACAGCATACTTACCCACCACCAGCTTAACTCACTACCCAGCATACTCACCACCTGCTTAACTCACTACTCAGCATACTCACCCACCACCTGCTTAACTCACTACCCAGGATACTCTCCCACCACCTGCTTAACTCACTACTCAGCATACTCACCCACCACCTACTTAAGTCACTACCCAGCATACTCTCCCATCACCTGCTTAAATCAGTACCCAGCATACTCACCTATCACCTGCTTAACTCACTACCCAGTATACTCACCCTCGACCAGCTCAACTCTCTACCCAGCATACTCGCCCACCACCAGCTCAACTCACTACACAGCATACGTACCCATCACCTGCTTAATTCACTACCTAGCATACTCACTCACCACCAGTTCAACTCACTACCCAGCATACTCACCCACAATAAGTTCAACTCACTACACAGCATACTCACCCACCTCCAGCTTAACTCATTACCCAGCATACTCACCTACCACCAGCTCAACTCACTACCCAGCAGACTCTCCCACCACCAGCTTAAGTACTCGTCAAGAAATTCTCATAAAAGTTTATGATTTAAATCCACGTGAAAATCTTCTGGAAACATCCTATAATTATCCATATTTTCTTTTAGAATATTTTCTTCGACATCCAGAAAATAAGAAAGTAAAAGCTGAATTAAAATATTTAGAAATTATAAATAATCCAATTTATAATTGGCTTTGTAATAACACAACAACATCATGAAAAGAATAAAAATTAATCTAATTATGGATGAAATTTTGATAAATACTTTATTTGCTAAAGGTCACGAAATCTTAGAAGAAAGAATTTTAAAAGCATATGCCGCTCAAAAATATACTATGTTTAAAAATGATGGAAATTTATGTACTACTAATACTATATTAAAAGTTTATGTTGGAACTAATCGCAATTTACCTTTGCATAAAATCCCAGTAAAATTTTGGGCTCTAATGGAAGTCAACAATAATGACATAATAAATGAAAATACTTACATTGAGGTGGAAAAAGAATGTCGAAGAGAAATTGACGCTACACATCCACTCATACAAGATAAATTAGGACCACTTGGTGAATCATCATTATGTTTTATTTCACGTTTCATCGAAATTAGAGTAAGTAATTTTAGACTTATTACAAAATCCTCAAAACAATGATTATTTTATTCAATATAAAAAATTTATAAAAAAAGATATAATTTTTCGTTATGATACTCTTACTTTAGAGTTAGTTTATGTTTCTGATGAGGGTAATAAATATTATAATGCAATATTTGTAAAACAAAAAAAAACAGTAAAAGATCTGAATGAAGAGGAAGGGAAAAAAAAGGAAAAAGAAGAAGAAGAAGAAGAAGAAGAAGAAGAAGAAGAAGAATTAATAGGGATGGCTAGTTTTTTAGACAGTCAAAATTTAGATATTAAAACTACTTATCTTTATGATAATACGTCACATACTGTTTTATACCACAGATATAAACCCAATGATTATTCTCAAATATTTCCCCTCATATTAGAATCTGAATCACTGAATGAAATAACATCAAATAATTATCCTTTAAAATTTGATACCGAAGGTAAACCTATATTTATTTCTCATCCGGGATCTTTCTATTGGTATACCTCTTGGAGATTGGAAGCTAGATTACCTTTAATACCTGAAATAAATGAGTATCATCGAGACACTGTTCCTTATCATTCTGTAAATATTAATGATATCTATTTAAAGCCAATATATTTCTTTCCTAAATTAGATGGTTGTAATGCAATTTTAAAATTTTATCCAAGTCATTTTACTGTTAGTCGACCGAATATGTTGTCCACAGCACACACACATTTAATTCCACAATTTGTTCTGCATTCACTTATTGATTTTACTTTCATAGTGGAAGCTGATTTATATTGTATAAATAATATAAATTATAAACCACTAGCAATTATTGATATTGTCACTAGTACTTTTACAGCATCTGAACGAATGAATATATTGCAAGCTTTTCGTAAAAATTTTAGAAATGATCTTGCTCCTTACTATATATTTTTTCAAGGAGAAACTATCATTCCTTCACCACTACCATCACCACTTCAATCTGTTTCTGTTACTTATTCTTTTAATGAATTACAAGATGGAAAAATATATGAAGTTTTTTTAAACTCACAGAAACAAGTTCAAGTAATTAGTAGAATTAGAGAAGATAAAGTAAGGGCTAATCCTCGAAAAGTTGTTAATATTATTTGGGAATTACAAGAAAATTTTTAATTTTTTTTAATACATTAATAAATGGAAGTATATAAAGACAAAACATTATTTATCTCATTATCAGTATTAGGACTAGCTTACCTGAAAGGTACAAAATTTAGAATGTATCATTGTTGTTGTATTTGTAAAAAAATTACAAAAAAAAAATCTCATTTTAAGGATCATTTAAAAATATATCATTGCACAATATGTAAACAAGATTTTATTTTTAAATTTGTATTTGAAGAACATTTATTTTCATTCTGTATACCAAATAGGTATAACTTGCTATCTTATTTAGTGGAGCAAAATTAAAAATTTTAACAATATTATAATATTATAAAAAAATATATCTTTGTTAATTGACTAGTTTTACATATTCGGCACAACATATATAGAATATATATATAGAGATTGTAGGGGAAAAAAATCATAACAGGACTGGATGCTCCAATAAAGAAGGAGGAAGAGAAATAAGAAAATTACAGATTATACTTTGATTGCTTTGTCCTGAAGTAATTCAAGAGTATTTTTACCAGAATGGATTTCATATTTTACCAGAATGGAAATAAGTATTTATATTCACCACTTGATGATAGAAATATCTTAGTACAAAACGTACTGATTAACCCAAAAGATTATTGTTATAATCTTCATTCTTATCCATCCAATAAGATTTGGAAATTGAAAGAACCTCAAAAATTATTTACTGGAGCATGGGTAACCATTAATGATCTTGAAATTCATGATTTTCCTTTCTATTGGTCCCGTCAAGAGAAAATATATTGTATGAGGATTAGTGATCCAATGGCTAACATGATTATCTCCAGTTTTCCAGTTAATTTTCCTACACCAAATCAAACAGAGAAAAATATAGTAGTTCTACTTTTAAAGTATTTGACAATGAAGGAACAATACATAATTCATAAGAGGCATTTAGAAATGAACTCTAATCAATTGTATACAGCTTTCTATTTCAAATTTCCCAGTCTCCCTTCAACTTGTCCATTTCCACCATGGCTCATAAATTATATAAATTATGAGCATATGAATCTATTCTATAAATTTATAGGAATATCTATAAGGGCTTTAAATGTAGCAATTGAACATATCACTGACCAAATAAATTATTTGAAAATTTTGACACTGAATACTTTTGGATTACAAAGAGGTATAGAACTTTATTCTTATGCTATATCAAAAATAAAAATTGTGCCAAATTTATCAATAATTACATCTCCTCTTTCAGTACAACTACCTTCAGAGAAAGATGTAATTAAGATTCTAAATAAAGAATGGAATGCAGCTCTTAAGTTGAAGAAAAGAAACAAATCTACACAACTGAGGAAGAAAAAATAAAAGTTTAAATTGATCAGAATGATAAATAATAATAGAAAAAGAAGTAGCAGAAGCAGTAACAGCAGAAGAAGAAATATGAACAGTAATATTCATCATAGAAGAGGAGGAGATAAAAACAACACAAGGAGAAATAGTAGCAGTAATTATGATAATCATCATAGCAGAAGAACATGAAGCAGCAGCAGAAGAAGCAGCAGCAGCAGCATCAAAAACAACACCAACAACAACTACTGCTACTTTGACAACAAGAGTTATAGTAGAAATAATAGTAGGAATAACTACTATTGTAATATCAATCACAGAAATACTAATATCTACTGTAGGGTAAATGAAAATTTAAGAGTAGTGGATCCCTTCATAAAATCCATCCAAAAAAAGAAACAATGTGAAACTGACTTAAAATATATGTTAGAAAATATAAAAAACAAATTAGAATTGGATTTTAAATGTAGTTTGAACATGTCAACAATTATGTCACCAAAGTTGTTATCTAAATATATGATTAACAAGGATATAAATAAGTCATATTATAAATGAATATAAAGTTGACAAGAATGGCTATAGATGCTTTAAATGTAACAATTCAACATCTTAGTGAATGTATAAAATATTTTAGACTTCAAGCAATACTGTATTTTGGTTTCTTAAAAGCTAGAGATTTGTATTTGTATGCAAAAATGAAAACTCAAACAAAATACTTAAAGCCAAAGTTATCATCGATGGACATACTGTATCCACCATCAGAAAAATTAACACCATATATACTTGATAAAGAATGGCGTCAAGTTTATTATAATTAGTTTTAAAAGGAAGTTTACCACTATTTTTATTAATTTTAATGAATTCATTCAATTCAAAAATATAGAATTGATATATTTAAAATTAATTTAGATTCAGATATGGCAAGAGTATTTTATTTCTTTGTTATATAATATCCAACAGGAAAAAGGGATTCCCCTATCATGATGGGTGCGCACTCTTTCCCCGCTTATAAAGAGATTAGTTTCATAAGACTCACTCACATTCTGCCAAACGATTTCTTTGGAGTAAGAGGTCAGTTTCAACTCTTACGAAAAGTGCCACTATTTTCATTTTCAATTTATTCAGTATATTCTAAAAGAAAGTTTATTAATAGAAAAGTGCCACTATTTTCATTTTCAAAATCCTTTTTTGCTTCATTAATTTTAATGAATTCGTTCAAACTTTCAGTAAGAATTTTAGGAAGAATTTCTGGGTAGTGTTTAAAATAGTTTTCCTTGTAGTTGGTGGTAATTTTCAAGTGACAGAAAAATTGGAGTGTAGGTGGATTGTGCCATAATTTCACAGGAGATTGAACAAATTTTACACAATATCCATCTTCTTGAAGTGAACTAAAAATACTTTGGAAAATGTATTTGTTACAACCTATTCCAATGTTACTAATAAATATATTAGAATTAAAGGTGACATATATAAGACCATTTTCTACATTATTATAATCTTCTAAAAAAATACAGAATATTACAAAAACATGATGACTTTTATACACCATTCGTATTATTAGTTCGTAATAACAAAAGTAATTTTTATTGTAGTCATCATCTTCGGTTATTAAGATATGGTATAGACGATCTACCTTCTCCAAATTCACTTTGAAACTCTGCAATTCATTTTCTTCCCATAAATCTCTTTCGCAAGAAGTTTTACGATTGAGTGAATGTGAATTTTGATACTGTAGAATATCTCCTATAGATTGATCTATGTCAGATACTGTTACTATATTCTTAACAATAGATTTGAAGCCTTTTTGTGTCTGCATATTTAAAGCCATAATGATTATTTGGAACTACTTTATATTTATTGAATTTTTATTTTATTAACTAAAAAATGTTGCCCGATTACTTGCAATTTTTTCAAATCGGTAAGAATCCTAGTAAAGTCAGGATTATTATATTTATTTTTGAAGTAAAGAGTATTTTTGTAATCATCTTTGCCTACACTAATTTTAAAGAACTCTTTTATACTCTCCATAAGAGTTTTAGGAAAAATATTCTCTAGGGAAGAGCAGTGGTAGTAGTCGGTAATTGTTAATTGACAGAGAAACTTGAGCGTTAGTGGGTTTTGCCATAATTTTATGGGAGACTGAACAAACTCTACACAATATCCATCTTCTTGAAGTGAACTAAGAATATGGTGAAAAATGTATTTCTTACAACTTGTTCCAATGTTACTAATAAAGATACTAGAACTGAAGGTGACATATATAAAACCAGTTACATCCATAACACCAAGCCAACTGTTATCATGATAAGTCATGTGGATAACAGACATTATCACAAAGACAGGATGATTCTTGTACACTATTCGTACCGCTAGTTCGTAATAACCACCATAATCACCATCACTATTTTCATCCTCATCCTCTTTGTAAGTTAAGATGTGGTATAGTCGATCAACCTTGTCTAATTTCACTTTGAAACTCTGTAATTTATTTCCTTTCCATAAATTTCTTTCACAAGGGGAAGTTCTACGATTGAGGTCATATTGATAATTGAAATCATAACCTAAAATTGTATAAATATCAGAGGCTGTTGATACATTTTTAACTATAGACTTGAAGCCTTTTTGTGTCTTTATAATGAAAGCCATGAACAGATTTTTGTTGTAGGTGAAAAATTAATATATATATATATATATATATATATATATATATATATATATATATATATATATATATATATATATATAGTGGACCCCCGCATAACGATTACCTCCGAATGCGACCAATTATGTAAGTGTATTTATGTAAGTGCGTTTGTACGTGTATGTTTGGGGGTCTGAAATGGACTAATCTACTTCACAATATTCCTTATGGGAATAAATTCGGTCAGTACTGGCACCTGAACATACTTCTGGAGTGAAAAAATATCGTTAACCGGGGGTCCACTGTATATATTTGTTGAATTTTTATTTTTAACTTAAACAAGTTTGTAAGATATGATTGTACATCTCACAAAAATTTTAGTCCAGGTAAATAATTGTATTGAGGGAGGATTTTTTTATAATCATCTTTAGCTTCACTAATTTTAATGAACTCTCTCATACTCTCAATAAGAGTTCTAGGAAGAATATTCTCTAGGGAACAACAGTGGTAATAATTGGTAATTTTCAATTAACAGAGAAACTTGAGCATTGGTGGGTTTTGCCATAAATTTTTGGGAGACTGAACAAACTCTATACAATATCCATCTTCTTGAAGTGAATTAAGAATATGGTGAAAAATATATTTCTTACAGCTTATTCCAATGCTACTAATAAAAATATTAGAACTGAAAGTAACATATATAAAACCAAATCCTCCAATCCATCCTTCATTTGAAAAGATGTAAATAGTTGACATTATTACAAAGATGGGACGATTCTTGTACACCATTCGTATTGCTAATTCGTAATAACCATCATTTTCATACTCGTTGTAAGTTAAGATGTGGTATAAACGATCAACCTTCTCCAAATGCACTTTGAAACTCTGTAATTCATCTTCTTTCCATAAATCTCTTTCACAAGGGGAAATTCTATGATCAAGTGAATCTTGATATTGGAATGCATCACCAACAATTTGATTAATGTCAGAGGCTGTTGATACATTATTAACAATAGACTTAAAGTCTTTTTGTGTCTGCATTCTGAAGCGATGTTGTTGTGTAATTTATATATGGTACCTTGTCACTATTTAATGTTAACTAGAAGATAAATATTTTATATAACTACCTTTTTTTTTAAACCTATTCGAAAAATATAAGTTTAATTGTTCTTAAATTTTTTTGCAGTAAAAAGAAGACTTATGAAAAACAAACTTAAAAACAGGACAGAACAATGGAAACAATAGAAATTATGTGTAAAACTTTGCCATATGCTATGCAAAATAAGGTACATCCTTTAATAAAGGAAAATGGATACCCTCTCAGCATAGCTTTATTAATAACTAAAATGTGGTCATCCAAAATGGAGAAGTATGTGGAAAAGTTAATACTTCATCAAGCTATAAATGAAAACTATCTAGAAAGTAAAGATATGAAATATGTCTGTATCTTTGACAGTAATACTAATGATGAAGATTATGATAATGAAGATGGAGGATGGATAATTAAAAATCAAGATGATGATATTGTTGATCTTGTGTGGAAGAAATTTAATATGAAGGAACATTTTGAACAAGTTAAGTCTCATCGTTCATGGATTCAACTCTCATATAATAGATTCAAAGATTTTATGCCTCCCTCTATTCTTCTTAGTCTGGAAAAAATTGTTAAATGGCATGATTTGACTAAATTTGCATTCAGTCAAGCTGTTGGGTATACACTGAGTTTTGTACACCACATCAAAGATTCATTAATTTGGAGGAATGCTTGTGATTTTCATTTATTTAATGAGCCTCATCATCCTCAAATGAACAACATTATGACAGATCAAAAAAAAAAAAGAAATTAGAACTTTGGATGAAATGTGCTTCTGCTGATGAAGATTTTTATAATGGATTTCCTTATGGAATTGAATTAAATAATCATGATTTTAATTCTAATAATAATTTTATTGAAGTTTTGTTATATGAGAGTTTTTTAGACATGGTGGCTGTTGAATGGGAAAGAAAAAAGGAAAAGAATGTAAAGGGGTTAAACATTACCAATGCTGATCTTGTACACATTGATGATAGATATTTATCTAGATATAATGATAACCAAAAACAAATACTAAAAGAATTCATGAGAAAAGTAAAAGAAGGTGATGAATTACAAGGTTCCCAAAAAGGTCCCCAAGCAGAAAAGGCTCCAGAACAATAAAAAAGGTCATCATCCCCAAACCCCAGAAAAGATGATGATAATTTCCAGGCTCCAGAAAAATCAAAAAGGTCGCCGTCCCCAAGCCCCAGAAAAGATGATAATCATCCCCAGGCTCCAGAACAATCAAAAAGGTCGTCATCCCCAAGCTCTAAAAAAGATGATGATAATTTCCAGGTTCCAGAAAAATAAAAAAGGTTGCCATCCCCAAGCCCCAGAAAAGATGATAATCATCCCCAGGCTCCAGAACAATCAAAAAGGTCGTCATCCCCAAGCTCTAGAAAAGATGATGATAATTTCCAGGCTCCAGAAAAATCAAAAAGGTCGCCGTCCCCAAGCCCCAGAAAAGATGATAATCATCCCCAGGCTCCAGAACAATCAAAAAGGTCGTCATCCCCAAGCTCTAAAAAAGATGATGATAATTTCCAGGTTCCAGAAAAATCAAAAAGGTCGCCATCCCCAAGCCCCAGAAAAGATGATAATCATCCCCAGGCTCCAGAACAATCAAAAAGGTCGTCATCCCCAAGCTCTAGAAAAGATGATGATAATTCTCAGGCTCCAGAAAAATCAAAAAGTTCATCGTCTCAAAGCTCCAGAAAAGATGATCATCATCCCCAGGCTCCAGAACAATCAAAAAGGTCGTCGTTCCCAAGCCCCAGAAAAGATGATCATCATTCCCAGGTTTCAGAACAATCAAAAAAGTCGTCGTCTCCAAGCTCCAGAAAAGATGATGATCACCCCCAGGCTTCAGAACAATTAAAAAGGTCGTCGTCCTCAAGTTCCAGAAAAGATCCTCAGGTTAAAGCTCAAGCTCCAGAAAAACCAAAAAGATTGTCGTTCCAAAGCCCCATAACAAAATGTCCTCCAGAACAAAAGGTCCTCAGATCCCAGAACAAAAGGTCCTCAGATTCCAGAACAAAAAGTTCTCAGATCCCAGAACAAAAGGTCCTCAAATCCCAGAACAAAAGGTCCTCAAATCTCAAAACAAAAAGTCTTCCTCAGTTCTCAGATCCTAGAACAAAAAGTCTTCAAATCCCAGAACAAAAAGTCCTCAGATCCCAGAACAGAAAGTCCTTAGATCCTAGAACAAAAGGTCATTAGATCCCAAAACAAAAGGTTCTCAGAAAAAGGTTCCCAGGCTCCAAAATAGGTCCCTAGACCCTTTTTAAATTTGTATGCATTCTTATTTTGATAAATGGTTCAAAAAAGTACAAGAAAATACTATTTTTATTTGTATTGCTAAATTGATTACTAAATATTGGTCACAGAAAATGAGAAAGTATGCTGAAAAATTGATATTGAAGAAAGCCATCAATGAAAAGTATTTGGATATTCAAGATATAAATTTTGTAACAATCCTAGATGATAACAATGACAATGATAATGATTGGGTAATTGAAGATAAGGATAATATTATAATTGATCTCATTTGGAATATATTTGATATGAAATCATATTTTGATTCAGTAGAAAAACATCGCTTATGGGTTAAAATGTCATATGAAAAACTGAAATTTTTTATGTCTTCTGTCACTCCCGAATTTATTGAAAGACATAATTTCACTAAATTTGCATTCAGTCAGGCTGTTGGTTGCACATTGAAATTTGTGCATAACATTGATCATACTATCGTTGATGAGGCTAATGAATTTCATTTGTTTAATGAACCTCATCATTATCAGACGTGGCTGACAAAGAAATTTACACCAGAAGATAAACGTAAGAAATTGGATCTTTGGCTGAAATGTGATACCACCACTAGAGATAATTGTCCTTATGGTATAAATTTAAATGATCATGGTTTTAGTTCAGAAAATTTGATTGAAGTTTTTTATTTGAGATTATTATAGAAATGGTGGCTGTTAAATGACAAAAAAATAAAAAAATAGATATCACCATTACTGAACTTATTACAGTAATTGAAGATAGAACACTATGTGGATATACTTCATCTCAAAAAAAATTCATTAACCCTTTGACTGTCACAGTCGTATATGTATGTCATAGGAGATACTGTGTTTGAGTGTTTGACGTATCTATATGCATAAATTCTAGCGGCTTCAAATCAAGCAGGAGAAAGCTGGTAGGCCCACATGTGAGAAAATGGGTCTCCATGGTCAGTGTGCACCATATAAAAAAAATCGGGGAGCCAGTGGTGCATTGTGGGAATACCATTTCAGTCGTTCTTTTTCAGCATGTCTAGCGGTAAGAAATATGTGACTTCCCAGCAAATCTGGGACTCTTCTCTTCCCAAGTGATGCTCTGACACAGATGGAAGTGTCAATTTCATGATTTGGAGGAGTTTGAGACCAAAAGCAATGGAGGAGGAGGAGGAGGAGGAAGAAGAGGAGGAGGAGGAAGAGGAGGAGGAGGAGGAAGAAGAGGAGGAGGAAGAAGAGGAGGAGGAAGAGGAGGAGGAAGGAAGGAGGAAGAGGAAGGAAGGAGGAAGAAGGAGGGAGGAGGAGGAAGGAGGGAGGAGGAGGAAGGAGGGAGGAGGAAGAAGGAGGGAGGAGGAAGGAGGGAGGAGGTGGAAGGAGGGAGGGAGGAGGAAGGAGGGAGGAGGAGGAAGGAGGGAGGGAGGAGGAGGGAGGAGGAGGAAGGTGGAAGGTGGAAGGAGGAGGAATAATAATAATAATAATAATAATAATAATAATAATAATAATAATAATAATACCTAATACCTAATAATAATAATATGTAATAATATGTTCCCATGAGGCATGAAAACAGTTCACCCCATGACAGTGACAAGATAAGGGGAGATAACATCTGATAAGAGCTGACCTTTGATGAGCATAAAGGTAAACCAGGGTGGAGGGAGGGGGGCAGCTGTCTATCTGTCAAGAGCCAGGAGGAGGAGGAGGAGGAGGAGGAGGAGGAGGAGGAGGAGAAGGAGAAGAAGGAGGAGAAGGAGGAGGAGGAGAAGGAGGAGGAGAAGGAGGAGGAGGAGAAGGAGGAGGAGGAGAAGGAGAAGGAGAAGGAGGAGGAGGAGGAGGAGGAGAAGATGACGATGAACAAACATTTGTCTGTCTGTCTATTTGTCTGTCTGCCAAACTCCCTGTCTATCCGTCTTGCTCTGTCTCAGAGAGAGCCACAAGACTGTGTCATCATCACCTTTACTCACATCTTCAAGCAGAGTATAGCACTTTGTCTGGATTTTTTGGGTTATCCTAGGTAATTTACACTATGTATACTTGTATTTATGTGTACCTGTGAGACAGAGATAGACAGAGAGAAAGAGAGAGACAGATTGAAAGAGATAGAATGAGGGAGAAATATAATTAGATAGAATGGAGGGGAAGCAGCATCCCACCCCATTGTTTTGAGAGGCGGTAGGGGGAGTGAGTAATGAGACAATATGTCATTTTGACAGCTGCCCACTCCTGACTCAAAACAATTATAAGCCACACACTCGCACACAAGACAAGCTTGCTGAAGGGTGATAATAGCAGTTTTATGAAAGTATCTAGTGACTATATATGTGTATATATATTACAGAAACCAGAAGCAAGAAGGGAAGGCAGGAATGAAGGAAGGACTAGATGAAAGGAAGGAAAAAAGTAATGAAGGACAGATGAAGGAATGTAGGAAGAGGGGTGGAATGCCCTCCAGGTAGCCTCCAGGTAGGAAAGGAATGAAGGAAATTAGGAAGGAAGGAATGATGACATACGACCATTTACCTAGGATAACTACATAACACAACTGCCTGCTAATACTTTGAAGAAAACTGCTCAGACGAGGTGTTTTGTCTTTGCACATAAAAAAAAAACTTTAACAAAAATGCACACACTGATTTTATGTGTGAGAGTGTAAAACACCATTGTGTATGACACCATGTTTTATGTTTGAGGAGTGTAAAACACCACTGTGTATGACACCATGTTTTATGTTTGAGGAGTGTAAAACACCACTGTGTATGACACCATGTTTTATGTGTGAGGAGTGTAAAACACCACTGTGTATGACACCATGTTTTATGTTTGAGGAGTGTAAAACACCATTGTGTATGACACCATGTTTTATGTTTGAGGAGTGTAAAACACCACAGTGTATGACACCATGTTTTATGTGTGAGAGTGTAAAACACCACTGTGTATGACACCATGTTTTATGTGTGAGGAGTGTAAAACACCACTGTGTATGACACCATGTTTTATGTGTGAGGAGTGTAAAACACCACTGTGTATGACACCATGTTTCACAGAGTTCCACAAGCTACAGAAATTCTAGGAATATATTCAGTGACTGTATATTGGTATATATATTATAGAACAATAGTAATAAAAAAATTTTTGTATTGTTTGTTTTTGTAAACAAGTTTTGTAAACAATATATTGATAATTATGTTTGTGTGCTTATTGTGTTGAATACAACGAGTGTATATATGTACATTGTGTTGTATACAACGAGTGTATATATGTACATTGCACCTTACTTTGGTGTCACAGGCCACATAAGTTATGTGAAAAAATAAAATAGTGAAAAAAAACAACAAACCTTCAAATACAAGTAAATCAAAGTTTACCGGCTGAGCGGCAGTCGCCGCTGTTGCCATACGCGGCTCATTTTCTGCAAACTTCATGCCTCTGTATCTCGGTAAGTACTGATGGGAAAATTTTTTGGGGGGGACTAAAACAATCAGAAAAATAATCTTAACATTTTCATAAGAAAAAATAATTTTTTTTTCTCGAATATTTTGCGACACCAGGAGACACTTCAGGATTGGGCCTTTCGACAGTCAAAGGGTTAAAGATTTTATAAAAAAAAGTAAGAGAGTTTGATCTGAAACAACAAAAAGAAAGTCTGACAAAAAATGAAAAAAGAGTTCTCTCTCTAGTAATAAACAAAAAAGATCATTTTGATATTCTTAACCAGATGAGATCTCAAGAACATCAAGAATTTGATCAAATGTTAGAAGATGTAAGAAAAAGCTTACTCCAATCACCAGAACTAGAATTTAATGAGAATATTGAGAAGGAAATCTTAAAACAGAAACAAAAAACAGCAAGTAATAGAGCATATTTCATTATGATAGCAGTAGTAACAATGAAGTATTGGAATGGTAAATTAAGGAAATATGTAGAAAATCTCATGTTGAGGCAAGCTATTAAAGAACATTTCATTGAAGAGAAACATTTACAGTGGGTGTTTGTTCCTACTGCAAATGATGATGATGGTGATGATGATGATGATCAATGATTATATATTAGTTAATAACATTTTAGTGCCAGACAACAATTTAATAAAATATTTTTGGACAGATTTTAATATTCGCAAATATTTTTCTATGATGAAAGATCATCGTTATTGGGTTATGAATAGTTATCATAGATTGGCTGCTAAATTTATGCCTGAATTGCCTGAAGAAATAATAGAATGCCATGATCTATCAAAATTTACTTTTTCTCAAACAATTGGATATACTCTTACTTGGGTGCATAAAATTCTTCATATTCCCATTTGTATTCCAGCTCTTAAACTTCACCTTTACAGAGAACCACACCATCCAGAAATGTGGTCTAATATTAATTCTCCAGAGTACAAAGAATCATGCTTAAACTCTTGGCTAAGTGGTGGTGGTGGTGGTAGTAGTAGTAGTGGTGGTGGTGGTTATGATAATGATGAATTCAAATATGGAATTGATATATTTAAAATTAATTTTGATTCTAATAATATGGCAAAGGTATTTCTTTATGAGAGTTTTTTAGATATGGTAGGAGTGGAATGGGAAATGAGAAAGGGAGGACAATTATCCCTATCAAATAAAGAACTCATTGATACAGTAAAAGATGATCAGTTTTTTTTTGCGTTATTCCCAAAATGACAAAAAATTCATAAAAAATCTAATGAAGATGATAAGTGAACATGATGATATGAAACAGCAGCAACAACAAAAACAGCAGCAAGAAAAGTCAATTGTTCTCAGAAGCCAATATTTTGGAAATTTTAAAAAGTATATGTTTTGTTCAATAAGTTAAGAGAGAAAAATGAGTGTTCTCAGAATCCTTGAAAAAGTAGTATGTAACATAATTTGATTTTAATTTGATAATTAATTATTATTGTGTATATTTGTATAATGTATGTTTTGTTCAATAAGTCAAGAAGTATGTAACAATTTGATTTTTTTTTTTAATTTGATAATTAATTATTATTGTATATGTTTATATATTGATGAATAAAATTTAATGTTTCTATATTGATGAATAAAATTAAATGTTTGTATATTGATGAATAAATAAAATTGAATGAATTATTATTGTATTTTAATAACATCCAAGAATTATATAAATGGGAAATGGGAAAAATCATATTTTTTTTAACTTGTTAAAAGTTTCTGGGTATGGTCTAACTCTAGCTACGTTTTTTTTTTTATTTTTAGTTTATCTACAGGTGCATTTTTGCTACTGTTTTTATGATGATGAGAGATCTCCAAATTTAAAGACTTATTCCCTGTTATAGCCTGTACAAAGGCTTTGTATATTATTTCTTTTATTGATTTCCTTGAATTAGGCACTTGATATGAAGAAGAACTTAAATTCTTCATAGAAATTTCTAAATTAGGTATCAAATACCTATGTTGACTTTCAAAAACAGCATGAGAATAAAGCTCTTTAGCTTTTTCAGTGCCAAAATATTTAATGCACAGCATTTTGATATGGTTTATACAATCTTTTATATGTTCAATTGTTACATATAAAGCACCTGTAGCTATTCCTGCTACTTTAATGTTTACTTTTTCATATTCCTGACTGATAAATTTGACTATCCAATTTGGAAGTTGACATTTTAAAGGAAGATCTGGAAATTTCCAAATGGGTTCGCCAAAGCTAAACAAGTGTTTAAGTTTGATATCTTCTAATAAATCTTGTCTATTTATCTCATATTGTTTTTTTTTTCCATAATGAATTTAATAAGTAATTGAATTACTCTAACTTCTTGAGGATCTTTCACATGTGGTAAATTTAAATTTGGAAGTTCTTCCAAATCTTCCAATTCTGGCATTGGATCTATAACTTTAGAAGTAGTATATAATTCATTTTTTCGTTCCCATTTAAATGGAAATGCTTTATATGCCTCTTCATCATTAATTTTCACCCATTCATCTTTAAACAAATTTTTAGGATTATTTAAGAACCAATCTTCTTTGGTGGGAATACAAAATTTCTTATTTTGATTTTTTCCTTTGCTTGTGTTAGGAAGTTCTAAATTTGTAGTGTTTTTCCTCTTATTGTTGTTGCTGTTGCTGCTACTACTGCTTATGGTGATGTAGGAAGGATTATCATCATTTTTGTTGTTTTTTCTACTGCTACTATTAGAGCTAGCCATAGTCACACTTCACTGTAGTAAATAATTGTTTACAATTAGTTAATTCATTATTATGGTGAAATTAATTGAAAGGATCTTTATCCCTTTACTACAAATATTTCAGTATTAATTGATGATTACAAAAAAAAAAACATTTATAAGAAGTATTTGACTGTTGTACATATTTGAATATTCATAAAAAAAGAGAACATTCTAATAAAAAATATTTAATTGTATTAAAAAAAAAACAATTATCTTCTGCATCCAGTTTAAAGAGATATAAATTTAATGTCCATAAAAATCTAGAAAAAATTGACCTTTTATGTGTAAAAAAAAATTTCAAATAAAGTTATCTATATTATGAACATAGATTTAAGTCAAAATGCAGTCTACACCTAGACAATGTTGTTTCTTTTTCTTTTATGTGTAATTATTTTAAAACGACTTTCAGACATAAATATAAATTTTATATACACAGATTTAAATAAAAAATGAAAAAAAAATGTAATAGAAAAAACAATAATAACAAAGTTAATTCTGTATTGGTAAAATATTAGAAAAATTTTCTAAGTTGAGAAACAGGATTTTACATCCCTTATACTGCACAGGGGGTTTCCTAAGACTACTGCCAAATGGAATAATATATAAAGGATCCAAAGTCTATATAAAGGATCCAAAGGATTCATGAAGTCTCAGTAGTCACCACCATCACCACCATCGCTGAAGTCCCTGTGCTATTGACTCTCTGTGACCATTACATTTAACCTTAACCACGTAATGTGTTGTATTTTACTGAGATGAATTCTAATAAAAGATTTAAAGAAGAAGAAGATGAAAATGTTCAAAGATTGGAAAATGCACAAAAACAAGAATTGTTACCACTGCAAGTATCCGATAATGATTCATTATTGGAAATTGAAAACTATGGACAACTGGAGACTGATGCGGTTCTCTATATTTTAAAAGAAAAGGTAAGTTATAAACTAATAGAAATTTAGTTAAAATATATAATATTATAGTTTCTAAATTAGTAAAAATTTAGTTAAATTACATCTTTTATATCAGATTTTTATTTTTTAGATTGATGAGAGAGAAGAAAAACTACACTCAGTACTGAAGATGCCATCGTGTATACCAATAAGAAGTCAATCATCTGATTCTTGTATACCAATAAGAAGTCAATCATCTGATTCTTGTATACCAATAAGAAGTCAATCATCTGATTCTTCATATAATATCATTATGATAGATACATCTGGATCAATGATATATTATAAGACACCAATAATTAAATCGTGGAATACTTATGTGGCACCTTTTTTGATTGGTAGATCAAATCTTTTTACATTCTCAACTTTAATTACATTACAAAGATCAAATATAACAATTGAAGAGAAAGATTTTGATCTTAATGGAACTAATTTGACTGGTGCATTAGAAACTATTTTAAGGGAAATTCATGAATGTCAAGAAAGGAATATCAGAGTATTTCTGATAACAGATGGTATTCATAATACAGATGAAACAGATCCAGTTAAAGTTATTGAAAAAATGTCTGTTCCTAATGGAAAAGTGTGTAATGTTTTTGTTTTAGGAATAGGAAAACAATTTCCTGTAAATTATAGCATATGTATTCGTTCTCGTCTACATAATGGAAATTCAAATATTCCTTCTTTGTTTTGGATTAAAGAAGAAATAGAAATAGATGAACAGATGAAAAATGTAATATCCATTTCTGATTCTACAGCTTTTAAATATTTGAAATTATCAATTTCAGGATTTTCTCTACCCGGAGATGAAGAAAAGAATATCTTCTTTACCCAAGAATGGGTATATTTTCCATTTGAACCAGAGAAATTAAAATCTCTCTCTTTTCAAACTGATAAAATCAAGTTTCATACTAAACTAGAGCCTTGTGAGATAGATGATATATATACACTAAAAGAAATATTTTGCCAGTGGAATTCTAGAATGATTCAAAATTATAAGACAGGATTAGTAGTTCCACCAGATACATTACCATTGATGGAAAGATTATTTGATACAAGAATTGAAGAAATGAAGAAAGTTAAGATATTAGGAACATCTATTTGTGAACGAATTAAAAGATTACATAACAAAGATCTTAAGACTACTGAAATGGAATTTAGGACATTCTTTAAGAAAATCAGAGACATATTGACAATTAATAAGTTCAAAAATGAAGTAGAACTAGCTAAAAGCATCTTGTATACTACAGTTGGTGGAGGAAAATATGAAGCTAAAGTTTTAAAATTAAAAGGTCACAGAGACATAGATTATTGCGATGACTTTATAGAATTTATGAAAGTTTATGAAAAACATAAATCTCAAATTTTGAAGATTATGAATAAGACTGAAGATTGTTGTAGGATTACTTTAGCATCTACAGTGTCTGACCTCCAGGACCCAGACTTTAAAATGATGATGGATTTGAACAAATTCGAATTTTTGAACAATTTTACTATTACTGGAATTCCAGTGTATGCTCCCAGTAGAGATTCTTCACTCCTTAATCCTTGGTCTTATGGTATTTGTAATATAATAGGTTCTCCTCATAATATTATGAGCCAAATAGCCATAGAGAACTTTGCAAAATTAAATGATTATAAAAAAACAGTAGAAGTAAATTGGAATAATGAAAATGTACTCTTCAATGCTATTGTTCCAGTTTTTTCACCTGATGCTGCCAAAGTTATGGAACCCATAGTTAAGACTAAACTGTATGCAATGTGTGCAACTTTTGCACTCTTGAAAAATTCACACATTGTGGACTTTCACATTCACATGGCAGCATTGGGAGTAACATGGGTAAGGCTATTATTTGAATATCCAAATACGCCTAGAACTGAGTTTGTAAATGCTCGTATGAAAAGTATAGAGGCAACAGCAGCTTTGTATCTAAATAAAAAAATGTACAGAAATTACTGGAATTTTTTGAAAAAGAGTTCTAAGAAAAATGATAATGATAATGATATTAAGATTGTTGCTGTTCAAGCACTAATGACAGAAAGCATTATTCAGGTAGAAACGAAAACTTTGAAATGTGAGACACTGATTAAACCCATGTTTATACTTCACTTAAATCAGCAACAGAAGAAGAATCCTGCTGATAAATGTGAAGATATTAATAATCTTATGAAGATTATGCTTGTGGAATATATGGGTCGTTGTTTGACTCATTATGAATCTACTACCCCTTTTGTGGATTTTTTTTTTTTGGAGAATTTAATGATTCCCACAAGATGGATATTATTCACAATTTTGTAAATGAGGTTAGGAATAACTTAAAAGCAGAAAAATATCTTTTTGAGGATTTCTATAGTCTGAAAAAAGTGATGCAGTTTCCTCCTAAGATACTACATTTGGAGGATTTTTATAGTCTGGAAGAATGGCAAAAGTTTAGTGAGGAGATAATTACTCTGAATTTTTTTTCTTTTATAGAAAAAAGACAAAATTTATCAATAAAAGTTGATGTAAGTAAAGGAGAAAAATTGCGTAATGTTGCTTTAGCTGGTGATTTATCTTGGAATACTTTAAAGACTTTTGCTAAAGAAATTGGACTAGAAACAGAAGTTATTGAAGATTTGTTTGATGAGAAAAGCATGTTTGTATATATTAATCATGGTTTGAAATTTAGGTCATCTCGAGAGAGACTCTTACATGAATTGGTTGATTATTCTCATAGTATTGACATGATAACTTTTAAAGTTAAGACAGAAATTTATAAGAATTTAATTAAAGATGTTAAATTAGAATTGGACAAGATATGGTTGAATTTCTATGACGAAGTTCATAAGGAAATTGTTCAACCAATGACTAAACATGAAATTTTGGAAGAGGCGTTGAAATGCGGAGTGGAAGAAACTTTGAAATACAAGGTTATGATCACAGATTCAACTTTTGAAGATATCTATAAGTATAGAACTAATGTTGGTCTTTTAAACAATGCTTGTCAAAATAGAAAGTGTCCTTTCTTTCTAATACCTAGTAAGAAATATAATCAACATGCATCAGTAGAGCGGCGTCGGCGGGAAGACAATAAAATATTTGTTCATGGATTACATATAGCAACATATAATCATTGTTATGACAATATTGAGAGTGTGTTTTCATTTCTTGAGAATGGTACATTTAAAACTCCTATTCCTGTTCAAGCTATTATGCCTATGATGAATGATATTGTAAAATTACAAACAAAATATAAAGAAATGATACAAAAACAATATATGTAAAAAAATGATGTAAAGCTACAAAAAAAAGTAAATAAAAATTCTAATTGTATTTACCCACTATTTTGTTATATAAAGAGCTGTAACAGGAATTAACCACCATTTAGAGATAAACTTCTTCATTATGTCGTTGTTGCTATTAATCATCTTGATTTTGTTATTTGGTAATAATAATGGAGGTATGTATAAAGATTGTAATAGTTTTTTTTTTGTTAGTTGCTGCTTGATTTTATATTTGATAATAATAATTGTGGCTGTCATAAAAAATTTTTTTTTTTTTTTTTTTTTACAGAGTGGACTTGTATGCAAAATGATAATGATAATAATATATGTAGACCGGTGAAAACTTATGTATTGTGGCCCTACATTAAAGAATTATTGAATGAACACTTCAATATGAGTATTAACTCTTCTTACATTGGATCACCATTACCTTTGAAACGTTGTTATGATAATATAACTCCTTGTGATAATGCCTATTGTAGTATGAAAAATGAAATTGAAAGAAAAATTAAAATGTGCTTGATTACTAATAAAACTCATCCTAGTATGAATCAGAAATTGTTATTTATTAAATATTTAGAACATGAGAATTGTGAGTGTTTAACAAATTTTAATGAAAGTTATAAAACAAAAGAAATTAAAGATTTTCCTGTAATTATTGATGCTGAAATTCAAGATGGTAGTTGTGAAATATTGAAAGAAAATATTTGTACATCAGTTGAACATATTTACCTATTAATAATGGTATTGATTTTTTATTTAAGTATAATATGGGCAATGTCAGGCATGATAATCATGCAAAGAATTCGTAATTTGGAAACTGAGATTAAAAAACAAAATCTTATTGAAAAAAATTTATAATTGTATCTACTAAAATTTATGTGTAAAAATTTATAATTCTGTGTGTACTAAATTTGTTTTTATTGAAAAAATAATTATATTATGTAAATTTCTATGTAAATAAAATGTATTAAAAAATGTTGTGAAGATTACTTGATGATAATTATTTTCCTAGAATTTTGGGTGAATCTATTTACAAAATATATTAATGAAATTGTGGAATGTACTACTACCCAGAAGTATTTATCAGATTGTATAAAAGAAAATTTGACTCCTGGAGAAGGATACTTGAAACTTCCAAGATTTTGTCACCTCCCAATCGAAATTACATCATTAATTAATGAACAGCATCATAAATTTTATATGAAAGTAACAGAAATAGTTGAAGGATCTTTACATTGGAATATTAAGAGAGTTAAAGACAAAATAAATATAATTAAACAATTGGCTGTAGAAAATTTTGGATTTAACAGAGCTAAATCTCTTTATTCTTATTCATTATCAAATATAAGAAGACAACAGCAGAAAAAATTAATAGTAGTATCTCTACCATTAAAACCAACATTAGAGAAAGAGAATTCATTAATAGAGATTGTAAACGAGGAATGGACTAAAGTTAATATAATTCAAGAGAAAAAGGTAAAAAGAAAGCAGAAGGAAAAACTACTAGTAAAGCCATACAAGTTAAGAAAAAGATCTAAATAATAGTAGAAGGTAAGTGTAGATTTATTTCTTTATAAAAATGATATTATTATTGTTAAGTTTATTTGTGGACATTATATTATTAATTTTGAATTTATTCTTTATAAATGATAAAAACTATTGATTAATTAAATTAATAAGTTAATCTTCCTGAAGGTTAATAAAATTTCTAAATATTTATAAAATTTATTATTGATTAATTAAATTATTAATACAAATAATATCAGATTAGGTTCAAAATATTATATTTAAATTTATTTACTAAAATTTTATAAAAAGCACTTTTTTCAAATTTACATACTTTTACCGATATATGCTTCTTCTGATATTACTATATTTCCTTAATTTTAAAATATATGAATTACATTTTAAGGAAATGTATGGATTCCTTGGATTCCTTATTGATGATGATTTTTTTTAAATTTTCTGTTTTAATTTATTTTTATTCAGCTTTTTTATTGGAAATTCCAATTCATTACATATATCCTCCTTTTCTAGAGGTTTACATAAATCATCAGTCTCATCAAATTCAATGTATAGTGATGATACACAATCAGAAGACTCAATAGATGTAGATGTTGGACTCCAAGCTGATGAACTTATTCTCTCTGAAGAATTTATCTCTAGATCTTTCTCTGATAGTTCAAAAGTTGTATCTATCTCTAATATATCTAGAAGTTCCTTTTCATTTTCCTCTTCCTCTATTGTTGTATCTGCCACTTTTTGTTTTATATTTTATTCTTCCTCATCAAAAGGTATTGTATCTGTCTCTTCATCATCTTCCTCTTGTTGTTCTAGAAGCTCTGGTGGCTCAAATGGTGATATAATTTTAGCCCATTCTTCATTTACTTCATTAATCATATTATTTTTTTTATAAAAATATCGTTTTCAAGGAAGATGTCATTTGTAGGTTTTAATGGTAAACTTTCATATTTTAACTATTTCTCTAGTTTTTGATTTGTTTATTAATAATGAATAAGAATAAAGTTCATGAGCTTTGTAGAATCTGAATTGGCTTATAGCCAATTCTTTAATGTGATTTATTTTGTCCTTTATAGTTGCAATATTCCAGTATAAAAAACCTGCAATGAGTTCAGTTATCTTCATGTAATTCTTAAAAAATTGCAAATTTATTAATGATGTAATTTCAGCTGGAAGTTCCCAAAATATGGGAAGATGCAAAGATATTTCTCCAGGAGCTACATTTTTTTCCATACAATTTACTAGATATTTCCAGTTAACAGTACATTCAGTTTCTTCTTTCATATATTTTAAAAGTAAAGTTACAACACTTTCTTCAACACTAAATAGTTTATTTGGCAAATTTTCAATAGAAACAGGAATCATATCTTTCATTGGGTCACTGATTATTTCATACGAATCTTTCCACTGTATTTCAAAATCATCTAAACTTCTAAATGTAGTGGGTGTTATATAATTAATATTTGACATGGTGGTTTTTTTTCACTCGTTGACTTCTTTTATTGTCTTCAATTTCTGTTGGAAGAGAAAATATATATAATATATTGTATATCAATTAGTTACTAACTGATACTTTTAGCCATCCAGTGAATATAATGATACTCAGTTACCACAGTAAATCTACTAATAGATAAGAAAGTCTGCAATTAACTTATATTTTTCATTCATTATAACTCTATCATTATTATTAGCATCAAGAATTATTACTGGAGCAGTTAATTTATTTTGACAAATCCAATTTTCATATTGTTTGTTAATCTCATAAAAAACATTTAATGATGGTATTATTTTATTTAAAGAATTATTATGTGTCCTTTCATAAGCCAATTCAGGATCAGTTCTGAGATAAATTATTAAATCAATTTTACAATCAATTGAATTAGTAAGTGTCTTGTAATACTCCTGATAAGTAATATGTGCTGGTTCAGTTATATTTCCTGTATTATACAAACTTTCCATTAAACAAAAATAGGCACTGTGAATGGATCTTTCCATGAGTTTGACATTGGAAGTGGAAGAGGAGGAGGAGGACATGGTTTCAGCATGATTATTTGCCATTTTTAATTGTCTCTGGCTTTCAAAGAGATAACACTGATCATTATTTTCCATATTTAACAGAATACCTTCATTTTTTTCATAAAAAAATTGAGCATTATGAAACTTCTTATTAGCCAGGTACTTCAAAAGAGTTGATTTTCCACTTCCAAAGTTTCCTTCTATGCTGATGATAAATTTAGATTTTTTCATATTTGGTATCCATTTGTTGGACCATGCAAAGGATCGACACCATGCCTAACCTTTCTAGGGTAGGGTAGGTGCCTGAGCCCGAGCCTTTAGCTCATAAGACTGTCATTCCCATTTGCCCCCTTGTGGCGGGGATGGCAGACCAGAGAGGCCTAGCTTGTGGCTAGGCCTGGGGACAGTTAGTCCCAAAGATGAGGAGGTACTTGTGCCTCCTCCCATGGGAGACTTAGGTCTCAGACACTCCCTAGAGAGGGAGCCAAGGCCGGGCCACCACTTGGAAAAGGCCCGGGCCGGGAGAATACCGGGGAATATTTAATAATAATAATAACCATGCAAAGGGGACATCACATAACTTAAATACCATCAACCAATTCTTTTTTAGATTATCACAGTCATCATCATCATAACACTTTCCTAAAATACTGAAATTTTGCAGTTTCAGTGAAACTAAAAAAAAGTCTGTTTTTCTTCTTCTTTTCTTTCAATTTTTAAGTAATCAATATTCACATTACACAAATTTACAAAAAGTTGAAAATTATTCCTGTTGAACTTTTCCATCATTCTTTTAAATGTCTCTGAACTGATTCCTTGTCTTTTTCTTTGTTGATCTTTTATCCTTCTCTTTAATGTCATCACATTAGCCGAACTGCTTCCTCCTCTCATTATTCCTGAATTTGAGGGTCCAGGGGGTCCAGGATTTTCTTTACTTTTTTGTAACAAAGGTTGATCATGGCTGGTGGTGCTGCTGGTGGCCACATCTTGGCTGGTGGTGGTGTTGGTGGTTGTGGTGAAGGTGCTGCTGATGGCCAGTGGCTCCTCTTCTATCCTTCTGTCCAAACAACTGCTTCCAAAAATGTCTTCACTGTGTTCTATAATATCTTCATTTGAAACCTCTTCTATCACATTGTTCCCTTGTTTTTTCAAACTTTCTTTTTGATCAGTATCTAAAAGTTCTTCTTTCTTCTTCTGATGGAATTCTTTTACTGTCACTACATCGTCGTCGTCAGAATCGTCGTAACTGGAACTGTTAGAATCAATGGAATTTTCTTCATCGTCTGAACTGCTGTAGGTTTTTGATTCTGCCATTCTTTTTCCAAATACCTGTAAGATTTCCAAGAGAAGAGAGTAATCGACGAGTCTCAGTTCGGCTCGATCGAGTTTCTGACAGAGTCTGTAAGGAGGTGTGTATGTAAAAGGGGGTAAAAAAGGGATTGTAGATGAATGGTTCAGAGAACCGACATGTTGATAAATTAGACACATGTGCAACTCTTGGGTATCTTTATTGAGGAAACGTTTCGCCACACAGTGGCTTCATCAGTCCATACAAAGGAGAATCTTGAAGAACAGGAGGAGAATGAGGTAATCAGTCCCTCAACCTTGAGTCGATGTGGTCAGTCCATCAATCTTGAAAAGATTGATGGACTGACCACATCGACTCAAGGTTGAGGGACTGATTACCTCATTCTCCTCCTGTTCTTCAAGATTCTCCTTTGTATGGACTGATGAAGCCACTGTGTGGCGAAACGTTTCCTCAATAAAGATACCCAAGAGTTGCACATGTGTCTAATTTGTAAAAAAGGGAAATGAGAAGGGAGGGAGAGTTAAGTATTAATAGTCTGAAAAATAATATAATGGAATGCGCGCGTATTAGGGTTTTCCCTGTCATTGCTCACTGCTACGCTCACTGGGGGTACAGCTGGTGACAATAACTCAGTTCATATCTGCTCGTAACCGAGACAAAATACACACACAATCGTCAGAATGCATAAGCATATCTCTTTTTCGTCTTCCTTCAAATCTCTCACAGATGAGGTCTCGACAGTCTCGTATCAGAAAAAGCAGAAGATTTCGACAATCTCTCATCATCAGCAGAAGGAACAACAGTCACCGCCATCAACCTCCTCTATCAAGTCTCTTACAAGCGAGACTTTGCCAATCTTCCATCAGCAGAAGAAACAGTCATTACCACCATCACCATCATCATCAATTTCTTCCTTCAAGTCTTTGGCAAACGAGGTTTCGACAGTCTCGGACATTTACAAACTAGCGGGCAATGCTCTCTACTATCAGGATTCTTTGGAACGCACTATTCTTTTTAAGCAAGTGTGGGAAAAGGAAGAATTGAAAAATTTTAAAGTGACTGAAAAAAGAGTGAATCGTTTGTACTATATTCAATATCATGATTGGAGTACATGTAAAAATGACGATGACGATGGAGATTACTCTAGCAGTGGAGGTAGATATGAATTAATTCTCTGAGTGGCGTATGATGATGGTAGTTATGTTTTTGTGGCAATATTTTCTAAATGTTTTTTCAAAAATGTATATAATGATGAAATAAATGGGTGCATGTACCTTACTTACGATGCCAATATTTTTGTCAATGTTATTATGATGAAGTGGATCCAAAATGAAAAACTTAAAGAAAATATAATCAGATCACTTCAAGATGACAAATACTGTATACTGCAATTTGATCCCTCTTTTTTTCTGTTTCCTGTGAGTTGATGGCGTAACCCACCATCGCTGGAGTTCCTGTGTCACTTGACTGTCAAGAATAACCAGGACCAACTGATGAAACTCATCTATGGAAATGGAGATAATATTATTTCCTTTCCCCCTATTTTAAAAAAGAGTTTGACTGAATTCATCAATATTAGTGAAGTAAATGATGTTTATGTGTAATCTACAAGAATCAATTTCAAATATATTTCTTTGTTTATGGATCTATTGTGTTATAGAGATTATAAATGATTGATGAAACTAAAATTACCATATACAAACTCTGTTTCATAATAGGTTCAAAAATCATCGGTGGTCTACATATATCTCACAGTAAGTGCAGAAAACAAAAAAAAATCAGAACAGAACTTAGAGATCGTTACATTTGTGTGTGTGACAATAGATTTAGGCCACACTAATGTCACGATCTACAAGCTCTTATCTCTGAAGTTCTACAGTTCTACAATTATTATTTCTATTTTCATTATCTTTATAATGCACATGTGGATTTGTATCATACCAAATAAGCATAACTTGCAATCTTGAAAATTTGTGATAATACAACTGTATTTATAAAATTTCCTGTGTAAACCCACAATTAAAGGATAAAGACACTTGTTTGTTTATGTATCCTCTTCTGAATTGGTAAAATATTTTATAAAATGGATTGCCACATGGAGAGTGACTTCTGTGTTGGTAAAATATGATACTAAACAAAATATATGATCGTAAAAAAAAATTTCAACTGCTTATCAAATTTAGAAACAATGTTAAATTCCGTGTTGATAAAATAGTTTACATAATACTAAAAAAAATACATGATTGTAAAAAATTTTTATAATGTTTGTCAAATCTCTCACAGATGAGGTCTCGACAGTCTCGTATCAGAAAAAGCAGAAGAAGATTTCGACAATCTCTCATCATCAGCAGAAGGAACAACAGTCACTGCCATCAACCTCCTCTTTCAAGTCTCTTACAAGCGAGACTTTGCCAATCTTCCGTCAGCAGAAGAAACAGTCATTACCACCATCACCATCATCATCAATTTCTTCCTTCAAGTCTTTGGCAAACGAGGTTTCGACAGTCTCGGACATTTACAAACTAGCGGGCAATGCTCTCTACTATCAGGATTCTCTGAAATGCATTATTTTTTCTAAGGAAGTGTGGGAAAAGGAAGAATTGAAAAATTTCAAAGTGACTGAAAAAAGAGTGAATCGTTTGTACGATATTCAATATCATGATTGGAGTACATGTGAAAATGACGATGACGATGGAGATTACTCTAACAGCGGAGGTAGATATGAATTAATTCTCCGAGTGGCGTATGATGATGGTAGTTATGTTTTTGTGGCAATATTTTCTAAATGTTTTTTCAAAAATCTGTATAATGATGAAATAAATGGGTGCATGTACCTTACTTACGATGCCAATATTTTTGTCAATGTTATTATGATGAAGTGGATCCAAAATGAAAAACTTAAAGAAAATATAATCAGATCACTTCAAGATGACAAATACTGTATACTGCAATTTGATCCCTCTTTTTTTCTGTTTCCTGTGAGTTGATGGCGTAACCCACCATCGCTGGAGTTCCTGTGTCACTTGACTGTCAGGAATAACCAGGACCAACTGATGAAACTCATCTATGGAAATGGAGATAATATTATTTCCTTTCCCCCTATTTTAAAAAAGAGTTTGACTGAATTCATCAATATTAGTGAAGTAAATGATGTTTATGTGTAATCTACAAGAATCAATTTCAAATATATTTCTTTGTTTATGGATCTATTGTGTTATAGAGATTATCAATGATTGATGAAACTAAAATTACCATTTACAAACTCTGTTTCATAATAGGTTCAAAAATCATCGGTGGTCAACATATATCTCACAGTAAGTGCAGAAAACAAAAAAAAATCAGAACAGAACTTAGAGATCGTTACATTTGTGTGTGTGACAATAGATTTAGGCCACACTAATGTCACGATCTACAAGCTCTTATCTCTGAAGTTCTACAGTTCTACAATTATTATTTCTATTTTCATTATCTTTATAATGCACATGTGGATTTGTATCATACCAAATAAGCATAACTTGCAATCTTGAAAATTTGTGATAATACAACTGTATTTATAAAATTTCCTGTGTAAACCCACAATTAAAGGATAAAGACACTTGTTTGTTTATGTATCCTCTTCTGTATTGGTAAAATATTTTATATTATGGATTGCCACATGGAGAGTGACTTCTGTGTTGGTAAAATATGATACTAAACAAAATATATGATAGTAAAAAAAAATTTCAACTGCTTATCAAATTTAGAAACAATGTTAAATTCCGTGTTGATAAAATAGTTTACATAATACTAAAAAAAATACATGATTGTAAAAAAATTTTATAATGTTTGTCAAGGAAGGTTCCTAACATGATAAAAAAAAATTAAAAAAGAAATTATAATGTTTGTCAAGTTGAGAAACCTGTACTGGCACAGGGAGGTTCCCAACGGACACATGAGAGTGAATTCTGTGTTGGTGATACTAAAAAAAAAAATATAGTAACATCCTGTACTGGCACAGAAAGGTTTACTTCATAACAGGTTGTTTATTTTTTTTTAACCCTGAAAATTTTTAGCTAAATCTGGAAAAATTAGAAAATATAATTCAGACTATAGCAGAAGTAGCAACAGCAGCAGTAGTCATCATGTCATCGATCCCTTCATTCAAGTCTTACGTAGATGAAGTTTCTACAGTCTCGGACATTTACAAACTAGCGGGTAAAGCTCTCGACTATCAAGATTATTTAGATCGTATTACTTTTTCTAGCGAGATGTGGAAAGAAGAAGTAGTGAAGAAATTCAGGGTGGTTAAAGAAAAAGTGAATCGTCTGTATTACATTAAATGTGATGAAATTCATCATTATGACAATGGTCCTCTCGAAAATTATACTTTTCACTCAGATATATATGTATTAATCTTACGAGTGGTTTACAATGATAGTCGTTATATTTTTGTGGCAATAAAATCTGAATGTTTTTTAAGATATCTACCTGAAAGAGTAAGTGGATTTATGTACATTACCTTTAATGCTACTTTCTTAGTAAATTACATTATTATGAATTTATTCAAAGATGAAACTATTTAAAAAATATACAAAATAATATAACTATATCACTTAAAAAAGAATGCAAGTATATTATAAGATCTATCTATCTGTCTCCTGATAGTTCATGGCATAGCCCACTGTCACTAGAATTCCTGTGTCACTTAACCGTCAGGGACAACCAGGACCAATTGAAACTAATCTACCCAGAAATTCTTCCCCCCATTCTAACTCAGAGTCTAACTCAGTTCATTGATTATAGTGAAGCTAATGAAATATTCACCTATGCTCCTCGATCTCCTATTAGTCAATCGAGGCCTTCTTTAACTTTATATAAATGTAAGGAATTACATTTAAAATCAAAATCAGAAATTTTGATATTTTTACTAATACAAGTTTAATTCAATTTAATATTACACAAAAAAAGGTAGATTTTAAATATTATTTATTCAGAACATCAGTTGTATGATGAATAAAATTATTGAAACATTATTTTGTGAAATAAAACAGTAACTATTCTTTCATAGTTAGTGTGTAGTCATAAGTGTGAAGCATGATCAGTTAAAATAAATTTATTACATCTTTTATTTCCATTTTCATTTCAAAGTTAAGAATTTTTTCAAACAACCACTGAGATTTGAAATTTTTCATATTCTTTATATTATTCATTAATTCAGGGAAATAGTCTTCTTCATTTACTGCAATCAGTAACTGATCCCTGACTCTTAGATCAAAATCTTTTTCACCAAAGTCACATTTCCAGGCTAACTTTCTCAAATCTTTATATAAATCCATCAAAGATTCATTACTTCTTTTCTTTCTTGTTTGTAAGTCCATCAAACTGTAATGATATTCTTGTTTCAGTACATAATAATTTTTCAGTTTTATTATCAGATCATTGTAGCTGAAAGTGTTTGGTAATTTTGGTGCATATAAAAATCCTAAACTTTTATAAGTTCTTGTGCCTACACACAGTAACAAAATGTTTCTCTTATTTTTGGATCATAAGGTTTCAAGTTTTCCGGTAAATTAGAAGAAGCTGCCATTTTCATATAAATTCTTGATATTGATGATGATTCAGAAGTCGTCACCCATATCTTTTAAAAACTTTATATTTATGATGCCACCACATCTAGCTAGAAGTTTGTGATGATTCAGAAGTCGCCATCCAAATCTTTTAAAAACTTGATCACCATGTCTTCTAATGATTGAAAAGGTGATCTTAAGGGAGAAGGGTAGATAGCTGTTATCAGGGCTCCCACCAAATCTGTCCCGTGGTCTCCTTATAGGTTCTCATATGTGCCACTACGTATATATAATTATTCTTTGACAGAGTATTAATACATAAACTGGTAACTTATTATGTAAAACAGTAGAAAATTTTTCTATGATCATATAATTTTTTTTTTAGGATCACCTGTGCAGTACAGGATATAACATCCTGTTTCTTAACAGTGGCTTATAACAAACAGTAGAAAGTTTTTCTATGATGGTAATATATTTTTTATGATCAATATATTTTTTTTAGAATCAAAAAACTTTTGTGCTGGTAAAATATTTTTTATGATTTTTAGCCTAACACAATAAATATATTTTAAATAAGCTTATAATAATTTAGTACTAAACTAACAGTCTTATATAGAAAGATAACAAGTTCTGCCTATTCGGCACGACATATATAAAGTGCATTGTATAATAACTATCAAAAGAAATTATATGAACAACAGTGCTCTATATTGCAAATGCACAAGATGCAGTTTTTTAAGACATTTTTTGTCCTAATAGACAACAATCGATATGACTACTGAATTACTACAAAGAATAGAGCCTTTTAATCCAGATATAATTCATCTGGAAGTATGGCTAAATTTATTAGAAATTCACTTCATTCATTGGAAAATTGACAATAATGATGAAAAGAGAAACATCTTATTAATGTGCATAGGTTTAGAAACTTATATCGTTTTAGGTTATTTGTGTACACCACAATTACCACAAACACTGAGTTACAATGATTTGGTAATAAAATTGAAAAATCATTATATAGTGAAACCAGAATATCATTACAGTTTGATAGACTTACAAAAAAGGAAGAAGAGATATGATGAATCCTTAATTGATTTATACGAAGATTTGAAAAAGTTAGCTAAAAAATGTGACTTTGGATGTAATTTTGATCTAAGAGTTAGAGATCAGTTACTGATGGCAGTAGAGGAAGAAGACTATTTTTCTGAATTAATAGATTCAATCAAAAATTTACAGTATATGGAATCTAATTTTTTGTTTCAAAGAATTCAGAACTTTGAATATAAATTTTTAAAATAAAACATTCTGAACGATTTTTTTTAAAGAAGATATAAAAATAACATCATGTCATTGTTGATTTCTTCATTTAGTAAAGAAATTTCTATGGTAAAAATTTTGTGTTTTTGTGTATAGTGGTAAAATATTTTATGATATATAAAAAATATTCTATGATGATAAAATATTTGTAATATTTTGTAATGGTAAACTATAAAAAAGTGAAAATTTTTATAAATATAAAATTGTTAATAACCAGCTAACACCCTCTAATTCTACATCCTGTTAGTCATCTCAATCTGTACAATAATGTTATTGAACTATTATTTTTTTTTTTTAATCAGAATAAAGTGTGTTACGTTAAAAATATTTTAAATTTTATTGGAAGATTTTGGCAATGGTATTGAAAAATACAAACAGATAATATAGAAGCTTATTGGACTATACAGAAACAAAAAATGCTTCAAGTCTATTATAAAAGAAGTATCATAAATTTCTGACATTTACTACTTGGTGGGTAATGTTCTTAAACATCAGGATATATTTAAACGTAAAATTTTTGACTGGGAAAAACACTTAATTGATAAGGACAGTATTAAGGAAGGTGAAATTAGAAAAAGTAAACCACCTGTATCACATCTGCTACTCTTAAGACCAATTCCATTTTTTACCAACTACTTGTCAGAATGGCTTATAAGGATAGACATATTTTCGTGGAGATGAAGGCTGCTTTCGATAAAAATAAATATTTTGAATACATGTTTTGAATATGGAAGAGGAGAAATGTTTATTACATTTCACCCTGTTAATATTACATGCTTCTGCTTCAAGTGTAAGTTCTTTGATGTATTTTAAATGAGGGAAGAAAATTTCAGAAATGAAATAATTAATTCTCTCAGAGAAGATGGATATTATATAAAGCAAACTAAAATGAGACAGTATTTGTCATCATAAGTTGATATAAAAAGACATCAGTGAAACAGGATGTTACATCCTATACTGTAAAGGAAGTAACATCCTGTGAACTTTAAACTACTGCCAGATGAGTAAATTCTATGTTGGTAAAACTTTTTTTGTGTGTGAAAGAATATTATATGATGGTAATACTTTAATCTAAATGAACTATGAGTTTTATGGTATTTGAATTTCTAGAATATATGAATTATTTTTTTTTTTAATTTTTTAATAACAAAACTGGCTGTATGAAATCAAAAAGTTTGTCTCAAACATTCTTCATTTATTTTACATTTAAAATTATAATGACAGAATATGTAAAAAAAAACTTCATGACATTACTATATATAATATTAGTGTGGAGTGGGAAAAAACACACACACCCGCGACACTATATGGTTAACATCCTCTTATCTGTGGTAAAAGATCCTCCAATAGCTTTATAAATATTCATCAGAGATTATTATTATTGATTTAAACAGTATACAAAATGAATAATAATGGATCAAAGAAATTTTCATCTTATTATAGTTTGCATTTTGAAAAAGAGCATTTAGAAACTTTTATAGATTGGCTTATAAAATGGTTAAACCCAAGTGATTTAGCACATGATGGATTTTACTATCTTAGAAAAGATGATCATTGTGCTTGTGTTTTTTGTTGAGGTATTGTAGGAGTGTGGGAAGAAGGTGATACAACTAGAAGAGAGCATGAAAAACATTTTCCAAATTGTCTATTTATAAGGGGAATGCCAGTTGGAAATATTCCAATTAAATATGATGAAATATTTGATTCCCTATCATCTGTTCCTAAATTGCAAAATAGAAAGATGATGGAAATAGATGTCTGTGGTACACATTCTAGTAAGTATTATTATTATTTATCTATTTATTGAAAATAATAGAAAAAAAATCATATAATTATATTTTCTTAATGTATACACAAATAACCCGCACATAAAAGAGAGAAGCTTACGACGACGTTTCGGTCCGACTTGGACCATTGACAAAGTCTCACAAAGTCTGACAAAGTCGTAAGCTTCTCTCTTTTATGTGCGGGTTATTTGTGTATCGTTCCAGTCACGGTATTGTGCCTTTTTGTTATTTATTCTTAATGTATATTTTTAATGTATGTTTTATTTAATTTAAGATGGATCTCTAAAGCATACATTGTGTTTACCTCAGCATAGTGGTCCTAAGCGAACAGACTATTTAACATATGAGAATAGAATAAAAAGTTTTGCTGAATGGCCCGAAGGTGTTAAACAAAAACCTGAAGAATTGGCAGAAGCAGGATTCTTTTACTGTGGTAAGTTATTAATGATATTTTTATTATGGACATAAGGTTTTAATAACTTTGAAAAAATGTTATAATGTAATTACTTACTAGCTTAGTATTTCTATCTATTATTGCTTCACATTAGATTTTAATTCAGGTCTAAGTGATCATGTGCGATGTTTCCATTGTGGAAATGGAATACGTAATTGGAAATCTAATGGTCTGCCCTGGATTGAACATGCACGCTGGTATCCAGAGTGTAACTTCTTGCTTTTGACAAAAGGACAAGACTTTATTGATAAGGTAGAAAAGTGTATTTTGTATAATTGAAATTTTTGTTGACTAAACTATAGATTATACTAATACTGAAAAAAGGGAATATCTATTATTATTTTTTTTTTACAGGCTCAACAAGAAAGAAAACCTCCTGTAGTTCCTAGTAATGATTTGTCTGTACCAGCAGTTAAAAATGTTATTAGTGAAATTGATTTAAATACTCTAATGGAGTTGGATATTATATGTAAAGTTATTTCCATGGGATTTCCACAAGATAAAGTGAGAGCTACTCTTCAACAAAAGCTTGAGCAGACTGGACAGCCTTTCTTTAATCTTCAACATTGTATTCAAGCAACTTTAACGTACATGGAAAAAGAGTTAAAACATGAAAATAGAAATTTACACCATAATGTCAAAGATACATCTATTATTGAATTCCCCTTAGGTTTGTGCTATTATTTGATTCTCTTACAGTTTTTAGTGCAATTATTAATACACCAGAATATCGAAGATATATACTATTATTGAATTATTCTTAGGTTTATGCTATTATTTCATTCTCTTATCATTAATTATTAGTTTTTAATTATTACAGAAGAATTACGACAAACTAACGATGATGAGCTTATTGATATAGATGAAGAACTACAAACTGATGATGAACTACTACAAACTATTACTACTACTACTGCTAATCAACTTATTGTTGATATAGATGAAGAAATACAAACTGATGAGACTACTACTACTACTACCACTACTGCTAATCAGCATATTGATATAGATGAAGAACTACAAACTGATGAGATTACTACTACTACTACTACTCCTGCTAATCATCAGCATATTGATATAGATGAAGAACTACCAAAATCTTGTATTTATATTTATTTTAATTACTTTAATTTTGTTGATGTTATAATCTTATTATATTGTTTTAATTTATTTGTTAAATTTAAATTTTTTATTAATTCAGTATTTTTATTTTTCAGATCAAGAACTTGTAACAGAAGATGAATTAGAAAATATTTGTAAAATTTGTATGGATTCAGAGAGAGAGATAGTATTTTTACCATGTAAACACATGGTTTCATGTTCTTCATGTTCTGCAGTATTGGAAAAATGTCCAATTTGTAGAGAACCAATACAATGTACAATAAAACCAATTATGTCTTGAAAAAGGTTATTGTTGTACCACCTCTCTCAATTCAAAATGGAGCTTTTTGATGACCAGAGAGAACTACAATTACCATCACCTTCGAGCACACAGAAAGAAATTAAACTACAGCAGCCTTTAGACAGATATAATGAATGGACTGAAAAAAATTGTGCTTATGGTGCTTATGGTACAGAAAAGAGAGATAATGAAAATTATTATACTGGTAATTGTATTAAAGAAACAAGATCAGCTGATGTAGAAGCATCAGGTTCTATTCAGAAGAGTACACAGTGTAGTAGGAGTAGTAGGAAGAAGAGAAGAAGAAAGAGAATAAATCGTAATATGAGGGATCAGAAGGAAATTCAACTACAGCCTTTGGACAGTTATAATGAATGGACTGAAAAAAATTGCTCTTTGATGAATTGTTTTCCGGATGTTGGTTATGTACCAGGAATTGAAATTGGAAGTTATAGTGCTTATGGTGCTTATGGTGATATGAATATAGAAAAAAAAGATGAAAATTATTATACTGAGGAAATTCAACTACAACCTTTGGACAGTTATAATGAATACTCTTTTACAAATTTTTTACCAGATGTTGGTTATGTACCGGGAATTGAAATTGGAAGTTACAGTACTTATGGTGATGTGAATATAGAAAAAAGAGATAAAAATTATTATACTGGTAATTGTATTAAAGAAACAGCTCATGTAGAAGCATCAGGTTCTATTCAGAAACAGAAAAAAATCTTTTTCAAGTCTCTTGTTAAAGAAGTATCAACAATTTCTGAAATTTATAACATGGTGGGCAATGCTCTCAAATGTCAGTCAATGTTTAAACGTAATTTTAGTTGTTGGGAAAGTTTTTTATGGAATTACAAAGAATTGGCAAAATTCAAGGTGGATTTAAAAAAAGTTGATCGTTTGTACCATATTTATCAGCATCAAAATAATGATATTGATGGAGACGGTTATTATGAGCTATTGGTTAGAATGAAATATAAGAATAAATATATTTTTGTTGAGATGATAGCTAGTTTAAATAATAAAGATATTTTTGATTTTGAAAATGGAAGAGTAAGAAAAGGAGAGGATGAAATTATAGAAAGGGGTAATATAAATATTACCTACTATCCCATTAATATTATTTCCAGTAATAGTATTTTGAATAGAATGATACATTTTGATTTTAATATTGATTTTTTAATTAGTTCACTAAGAAAAGATGGTTATAAAATTGATAGCAATGGCAATGTTTTGAATATTGTGATGATGATAATGTAAAATATTAAAGTTTCATGTTAATGTATTTTAACTACTTGATTGTTGGTTATGTACCAGGAATTGAAATTGGAAATTATAATGTTTTTAATGATGTGAATATAAAAATAGATGAAAAATTATTATACTGATAATTGATATTGTGGTCTTAATAGATATAGATATATAATTGAAAATTTTTATATATTTAACATTAAATCTAAATTTACTAAATTTAAGTTTATAAGACTTTTTAGAGATTTATATTTGTTTGTATGCAATTCTCCGACTAAAATAAATTTTGTAAAGTCTTCAGTTTCCAAATTATCAGCAGTTTCATTTTTAATACATAATAGTTTATAGTTTATAGGTAGTAGGTTGGTAGACAGCAACCACCCAGGGAAGTACTACCGTCCTGCCAGATGACTGTGAAACAAAAACCTGGAACTGTTTTGCATGATGGTAGGATTGCTGGTTTCTTTTTCTGTCTCATAAACACCCTAGATAACAGGGATATCTTGCTACTCCTACTTACACTTTGGTCACACTTCACAGACACGCACATGCATATATATATACATACATCTAGGTTTTTCTCCTTTTTCTAAATAGCTCTTGTTCTTTATTTCTTCTATTGTCCATGGGGAAGTGGAAAAGAATCTTTCCTCCGTAAGCCATGCGTGTCGTATGAGGCGACAAAAATGCAGGGAACAATGGGCTAGTAACCCCTTCTCCTGTAGACATTTACTAAAAAAGAGAAGAAGAAAAACTTTATAAAACTGGGATGCTTAAATGTGCGTGGATGTAGTGCGGATGACAAGAAACAGATGATTGCTGATGTTATGAATGAAAAGAAGTTAGATGTCCTGGCCCCAAGCGAAACAAAGCTGAAGGGGGTAGGGGAGTTTCAGTGGGGGGAAATAAATGGGATTAAATCTGGAGTATCTGAGAGAGTTAGAGCAAAGGAAGGGGTAGCAGTAATGTTAAATGATCAGTTATGGAAGGAGAAAAGAGAATATGAATGTGTAAATTCAAGAATTATGTGGATTAAAGTAAAGGTTGGATGCGAGAAGTGGGTCATAATAAGCGTGTATGCACCTGGAGAAGAGAGGAATGCAGAGGAGAGAGAGAGATTTTGGGAGATGTTAAGTGAATGTATAGGAGCCTTTGAACCAAGTGAGAGAGTAATTGTGGTAGGAGACCTGAATGCTAAAGTAGGAGAAACTTTTAGAGAGGGTGTGGTAGGTAAGTTTGGGGTGCCAAGTGTAAATGATAATGGGAGCCCTTTGATTGAACTTTGTATAGAAAGGGGTTTAGTTATAGGTAATACATATTTTAAGAAAAAGAGGATAAATAAGTATACAAGATATGATGTAGGGCGAAATGACAGTAGTTTGTTGGATTATGTATTGGTAGATAAAAGACTGTTGAGTAGACTTCAGGATGTACATGTTTATAGAGGGGCCACAGATATATCAGATCACTTTCTAGTTGTAGCTACACTGAGAGTAAAAGGTAGATGGGATACAAGGAGAATAGAAGCATCAGGGAAGAGAGAGGTGAAGGTTTATAAACTAAAAGAGGAGGCAGTTAGAGTAAGATATAAACAGCTATTGGAGGATAGATGGGCTAATGAGAGCATAGGCAATGGGGTCGAAGAGGTATGGGGTAGGTTTAAAAATGTAGTGTTAGAGTGTTCAGCAGAAGTTAGTGGTTACAGGAAAGTGGGTGCAGGAGGGAAGAGGAGCGATTGGTGGAATGATGATGTAAAGAGAGTAGTAAGGGAGAAAAAGTTAGCATATGAGAAGTTTTTACAAAGTAGAAGTGATGCAAGGAGGGAAGAGTATATGGAGAAAAAGAGAGAGGTTAAGAGAGTGGTGAAGCAATGTAAAAAGAGAGCAAATGAGAGAGTGGGTGAGATGTTATCAACAAATTTTGTTGAAAATAAGAAAAAGTTTTGGAGTGAGATTAACAAGTTAAGAAAGCCTAGAGAACAAATGGATTTGTCAGTTAAAAATAGGAGAGGAGAGTTATTAAATTGAGAGTTAGAGGTATTGGGAAGATGGAGGGAATATTTTGAGGAATTGTTAAATGTTGATGAAGATAGGGAAGCTGTGATTTCGTGTATAGGACAAGGAGGAATAACGTCTTGTAGGAGTGAGGAAGAGCCAGTTGTGAGTGTGGGGGAAGTTCGTGAGGCAGTAGGTAAAATGAAAGGGGGTAAGGCAGCCGGGATTGATGGGATAAAGATAGAAATGATAAAAGCAGGTGGGGATATAGTTTTGGAGTGGTTGGTGCAATTATTTAATAGATGTATAGAAGAGGGTAAGGTACCTAGGGATTGGCAGAGAGCATGCATAGTTCCTTTGTATAAAGGCAAAGGGGATAAAAGAGAGTGCAAAAATTATAGGGGGATAAGTCTGTTGAGTATACCTGGTAAAGTGTATGGTAGAGTTATAATTGAAAGAATTAAGAGTAAGACGGAGAATAGGATAGCAGATGAACAAGGAGGCTTTAGGAAAGGTAGGGGGTGTGTGGACCAGGTGTTTACAGTGAAACATATAAGTGAACAGTATTTAGATAAGGCTAAAGAGGTCTTTGCGGCATTTATGGATTTGGAAAAGGCGTATGACAGGGTGGATAGGGGGGCAATGTGGCAGATGTTGCAAGTGTATGGTGTAGGAGGTAGGTTACTGAAAGCAGTGAAGAGTTTTTACGAGGATAGTGAGGCTCAAGTTAGAGTATGTAGGAAAGAGGGAAATTTTTTCCCAGTAAAAGTAGGCCTTAGACAAGGATGTTTGATGTCACCGTGGTTGTTTAATATATTTATAGATGGGGTTGTAAGAGAAGTAAATGCGAGGGTCTTGGCAAGAGGCGTGGAGTTAAAAGATAAAGAATCACACACAAAGTGGGAGTTGTCACAGCTGCTCTTTGCTGATGACACTGTGCTCTTGGGAGATTCTGAAGAGAAGTTGCAGAGATTGGTGGATGAATTTGGTAGGGTGTGCAAAAGAAGAAAATTAAAGGTGAATACAGGAAAGAGTAAGGTTATGAGGATAACAAAAAGATTAGGTGATGAAAGATTGAATATCAGATTGGAGGGAGAGAGTATGGAGGAGGTGAACGTATTCAGATATTTGGGAGTGGACATGTCAGCAGATGGGTCTATGAAAGATGAGGTGAATCATAGAATTGATGAGGGAAAAAGAGTGAGTGGTGCACTTAGGAGTCTGTGGAGACAAAGAATTTTGTCCTTGGAGGCAAAGAGGGGAATGTATGAGAGTAAAGTTTTACCAACGCTCTTATATGGGTGTGAAGCGTGGGTGATGAATGTTGCAGCGAGGAGAAGGCTGGAGGCAGTGGAGATGTCATGTCTGAGGGCAATGTGTGGTGTGAATATAATGCAGAGAATTCGTAGTTTGGAAGTTAGGAGGAGGTGTGGGATTACCAAAACTGTTGTCCAGAGGGCTGAGGAAGGGTTGTTGAGGTGGTTCGGACATGTAGAGAGAATGGAGCGAAACAGAATGACTTCAAGAGTGTATCAGTCTGTAGTGGAAGGAAGGCGGGGTAGGGGTCGGCCTAGGAAAGGTTGGAGGGAGGGGGTAAAGGAGGTTTTGTGTGCGAGGGGCTTGGACTTCCAGCAGGCATGCGTGAGCGTGTTTGATAGGAGTGAATGGAGACAAATGGTTTTTAATACTTGACGTGCTGTTGGAGTGTGAGCAAAGTAACATTTATGAAGGGGTTCAGGGAAACCGGCAGGCCGGACTTGAGTCCTGGAGATGGGAAGTACAGTGCCTGCACTCTGAAGGAGGGGTGTTAATGTTGCAGTTTAAAAACTTTAGTGTAAAGCACCCTTCTGGCAAGACAGTGATGGAGTGAATGATGGTGAAAGTTTTTCTTTTTCGGGCCACCCTGCCTTGGTGGGAATCGGCCAGTGTGATAATAAAAAAGATAAAATAGTTTACCATAATTTTTATTTTTCTCTCGATAATTACACAACCTAAAATTTTTTATTGTTTTTCTCCTCCTTATTCTTCTATAAAATAAATGTGTTTTATAACTAAAACACCAATTAATACATTTAAAAACAATTATAGGAAAATTGATTAGATTTTTTACCTCTTCTAGTGTTTCTGAGGAACAAATTGAAGAAAAAATTATTAAAAAATCGTGTTGTTTTTCATAATTTTTTAATGAGTTATAATCATTGATTATAGTTACATTATTTTTGAACAAATGTAACAATGAATTTTTGAACAATGTATCTAAATTATCTTCAGATAAAATAATAAAAACTTCTTATTAATATGAGTATTAAAAATTAATAATAATATCTCAAATATATCAAAGATGATTTCTTTACTTTGAAATTCAACAATAATAATTCTGTCGTTGTTATTATAATAGAGATGATTTACCACTCGTGCTCGTTCACATGTCATTAACGAACAGCCATTAATTATTAGATTTATTCGATTTTCCCAAATGAAAAGAGTAGAATGAATCTTAATGAGATTATAATGTGAATCCTTTTTTGAAAATTCCAAACTTTTGTGGTTATAGTAACAATTCAAAAACATCAAAGATAATCCGTAAAAAAAATCAATAATATCTATTAATGGATAAAAATTTGGTATTTTTAATAATAAATATAATAAATACAGGATTTCACTTATTTGCTCAGATAGTATTATCACAAATATTATAAGAAGATGCCAGTTATTATTATTGTAGAACAATTGGTGATATACCAAAAATGCAGCAGCATGTTCGTAGCTTGGATGAGTGTGCAATTCGATTAAATTCGTTGGAAATTATAGGTTTTATATATTTGATTTTTATATTCAATAATTTGTAAGAAAAATTGCGATATATAGTTATCTTTGTTTTTGTTTTTTTCGAAAAAATGATCGTAAAATATCAATAGCACTACTACTACTATTAATACCAAAGGGACTTTTAAACTTTGAATAAGGTTCTTTACAATATCTGTGATATAATTGACGAAGTGGCATATAATGCTGATCAACGATTACATTTCTCCATTGCTTACATACTGGAGCACAACAGTTTAATAAGTCTTGATAAGGAATTTGAGCAAAAATTTCTGCGAGTAATTTTGATGTTGTTGTTGCCATATTTTACAGTCTAGTAACTAGTAATAATAGTTTATATTCTTTTCATATATTTTTATTTTAACATCTAGGAGAGAGAGGGTTTGTGCAATTCGACTAAATCCGTTTGAAAATTATAGGTTTTATATATTTGATTTTTATATTCAATAATTTATAATAAAAATTGTAATATATAGTCATTTTTATTTTTTTTTCCGAAAAAATGAGCGTAAAATATCAATATTACTACTAAGGATATTAAAATAAATTATAGACAATGGGGTTGAAGAGGTGTGGGTAAAATCTTTTTCTCTGATGATAAAATAAAATATTTTTGGTTGATAATATTTTTAAAATTATTTTACTATGGTAAATTCTGTGATAAAATATTTTTTGTCGATCATGTGAATCTTTTCTGTAATAAAATAATAATTTTGTAGGATCATAGTTTTAAAATTATTCTTAAAATTATATTCTACGATGGTAAAATATTTTGTGATATAAAAATAAACAACCAGTTGAAGACCAGAAGAGTAGTTAAGAAGCATCATTCATCATATAATTTTATAAACCTTTCTCCCTTGAGCCAGAAATGGGTAACCCGTGTTAGAACTACGATCTTGGCGAACTACACTCTTGGTGAACATTATACAATATTGAAAGACTTCACATCTAGGTAAACTAATTTCAAGTAAAATTTTATTATAATAATAACTAAAAAAATCATGTGTGTGATATAAATGATATTTTGTTTAATTTGTTATTAACAAATAGAAATTATATGTGAAAATTTTTTGTTACAGGAAAGAAAAGTGTTCTAAATATTATGTAATACTCTGATAAAAGAAAAATGATAAATTCAATACAAGACTTTGATCACAACCCTCCAAAACGAATGAAGATGACTGAACAATATCTTACTGATAAAGAAATGCTCATAGCAATGGAAGATTTTGAATGTGAGTTTTTTTTTTATGATATTTTTGAATTACTTAAAATATAATTTTAGAAATTTTAATGATAATAATTTTTTTTTAAAGTTAGTTAATTTTAGGAATATAATATTATATTTTTTTATTAAAATTACAGGTCAAGAAGCAGAGAAAACAAAAAATGAAGAAAAATATCTTTCAATAATAAAAGGTAATATTACGAAAGATTTTAGTGGCAGTGATAAAATACTTTTAGTACAACAAGTAAATTGTTGTGCTGTTAAATTGAAGAAGGGAGGTCCTACTGATGCTTTAAGTCAAGTTTTACCACTTAGTAATCCATATTTATTTAGAATACCTGGATGTTATGCAAATCTAGCTAATGAAGCCACTCGTGATAAATTTGGGAGTATAAAATTTATAAATAATGGAAAAAACAACCCAATGATTGCCAATATGTTCGCACAGTATGCGATGGGAACTCCACATAAGTATTATATGAACTGTAATAAAGTTGATAAGACCTACTACAATACATGCAAATATTTAGATACAAAGAAAGGTCGTGAGGTTATGTTCAAAGAGTGCATGAATGATCTTGTTAAATGGTTATTAACAGATCCCATTGGAATTTTAATTGAAAAAGTTGTGTTTCCAAAAAAAATTGGATGTGCTTCAGCTGGTGGTGATTGGCATGTGTATCTTGAAATAATTTATGATTTTTCAAAGGAATTAAAAAAACATCATAGAAATATTGTTGTCATTATTGTAAAATATGTCAAATAAAATAGGGTACTGATATTAGATATAAAGAAAGATTAGAGTATATTACTGATCTTATTAAATGGTTATTAACAATTTCAATGGGATTTTAATGGAAAAAATTGTGTTTCTAAAAGAAATTGGATGTGCTTTCAGCCGGTGGTGATTGGCATGTGTATCTTGAAATAAATTAAATGAAAGGAATTAACTAACTAAAAAAAATAGAAATATTGTTGTTATTATTGTAAAATATTTTCAAATAAAATATGGTTATATAATTAAATATTATCTATCTAATATTGTTTTATTTACTATAATTACTCCAAAATGTTTAGACTGGGAAATGTGGTTAAGCTTTTGAGACAGCTACTTAATTCCAAAGATAAGGGAGGACTACTTGAAATTTTAAAAGTTGTTACTTTTATATTTTTAAAACTGATGTAATGCAATAAATAAGAAAGATATTTTTAACATGTGGCACAAAAATATATAAAAAAAAATCTTAATGAGCCATTAAAAGAGAATCTTACTGACTATTATTTGTCAAAGTATAAAGCAATGAAGATTTGTGATTAAGATCTTTTATGGACAGTAATATTTAATTTACTACTGTTAAAAATAATATATGCAAAAAATTGTGAATCTATAATAAAACAGAAAAATGTATTGTTTAAACAGCATTTTGAAAAGGAAAATTTTTGCTTTTGGTATAAAATGGATAAGGAATATACCCAGGTTAATATAACTATATCAATCAACATATGGACAAAAAACTTTACAAGCAATAAAGTGAATATTGAAAATTCTACAATATACTACTATAATTATGTTGGATCCAATACAGATGAATATATAAGACTTTCTCTTTATGATATTATTGATATAAAAAAAATTCAATATATAGATAAAATTAAAATTGTAAGCAATGCTACTATGGAGTTTATTAAATGTAAGAATTGTAAATTACAAAGTTTTCCAATTATAAAGACACAGATAAGTGACCAAACACCATTACTAGTAGTAGTTTTGGGAGTAGTTGTGTTGATAACACTAATGAGTATTACAGTCTATATTTATTATCTCAAGAAATATATAATGGGTGATTATTCAATGAAAAAATTGTTTACGTGAAGTAAAACCATATAAAAGTAGTTTGTTTCATTCCAGATTCAACAACAGGCAAGATGGAAAAGAACTATCATAAAATTCTCGGTCTCGAGAAAAGTGCTAGTGAAGAAGATATTAAGAAAGCTTATAGGAAAATGGCACTTATGTACCATCCCGACAAAAACAAGTCTTTTTTTGCAGAAGAAAAATTTAAAGATATAGCAGAAGCCTATGAAGTATTGAGTGACAAAATGAAAAGAAAAATATATGATATGTATGGCGAGAAAGGACTTAAAAGTGGAGAAGGAATACCTAGTACTGCTAGTGGTCATGGAGATGGACTACACTTTAGGTATACTTTCTCGGGAAATCCTATAATTATTTTCCAACAATTCTTTGGCACTAGTGATCCTTTTTCTACTTTTTTAACAGGAGTTGTAGATTCTAAACATATAAGTGGACGATATTCCTTTAGCTTCAACAAGTCTTCTGAATTTTCCAAACCTCAGGACAACAAGAGTCATTACCAAGAAACTTTTAACTTCAACAATAACAGCAGTAACCCTTCTGATATTTTTAAATCTCAAGACAAAAGTCAAAATCAAATTAATTATCAAGAGACATTAACAGCCTTTGGATTCAAAAAGAAAGATAGAAATTTAATATCTCTTCCAGCTCCTTTTCCTGTTAATTCATTTTCAAGTACTATGGATGAAAAAATGGAAATTGATGAAATTACTACTTCTAGCAATATATCAGAACAATCAATTATTGTGTCTTCCAAAGATTTAGACCTTTATGTTACCTTGGAAGAAGTTTACAAGGGTGTTACAAAGAAAATCAAGATTATTAAAAGAAACAATAACTGTTATGAAGAAAAGATCTTAATAATAGATATTAATCCAGGGATGAAAAATGGCACAAAGATTATTTTTGAACATGAGGGCAATAAGTTTCCTGGCAAAGATCCTGATGATGTTATTTTTGTAATCAGAAATAAACCTCATCAGTATTTTAAATGTGATGGTGTTAACCTTCAGTACACAGCAAAATTGACACTACCTGATGCCTTGTGTGGTACCCAAGTAGAAATTCCTACCCTAACCGATGAGAAAGTTACCTTGAATTTAAGTAACAATATTGTACGACCACAAATGACGAAGTATCTTCCAGGTTATGGATTACCTTACTCTAAAGATTTTAATAAGAAAGGGAACATTATCATTAATTTTGATATTCAGTTTCCTTCCATTTTGATTGATAGTACAAAAAAATTTTTTACTTAATATATAAATTTTAAAAAATAAAATAAAAAATTAAAAAAATCTTTGAATTAATTCTTATATTTCCTGAGAGTATAAATACTTTCTACTGGATTATTAGACACATCACAGAGTATAAATACATTCTACTGGATTATTAGACACATCACAAAGTATAAATACTTTTTACTGGATTATTAGACACATCACAAATAAGTTTGAAAATCAGTAAGACCAGTGGGTTAAAAATTGGCTTTTTATCATAGCTTTATAACAAAAAATAATATTAATGGATCAGATAATGATCAAAGATTATTTCAAGACAATTTCTGGAATTGAAAAAGAAATGGGTCATGCTCTCTGTCATCATCAGTATTTTCTTGAACGTCGAACTTCTCCTTGTGAAAGGAAGTTTTGGAAAGACGGAGAATTGGAAAGTTTTGAAGCGGATATGGAAAGAGTGGATTGCCTATATCACATTGATATCTATTCAGATAAAGAAGAAGAAATAGTTTACTATGAATTAGTGTTACGAATGGTTTACGAGGGAAGAAGTCAACAACAACACCACCACCACCACAGCCATATTTTTGTCGAGATGTCTGCAAGATGCAATTTTATGAGTAAAAATAGAGAAGGGCAAGAGCAGCAGTATATGTACATTACTTTCAATCCAAACATCTTTTTATATACCACAGGAACTAATAATTATAATAATAAAGATCTTATCCTTAATTCGCTTCAAGAAGACGGGTACAATATACTACCATATGAGGAAAAAAATAAGTTTATTATAGACCACAAAATCAAACTTAACTATTATCCAAAGGCTCTTCTTCCTAGTATTATAACAGAGAATTTGAATGAATTCATTGACATTAGTATGGCTAAAGAAGATTACAAAAACTGGGATAAAGGAAGAAGTAATTATATCATCTTGAAGAACCTTTTTGAAATGGATTTCTGTCTATAAAATTATCTATTACATAAAAAAAATATTTTTTGCAAGGTATAAAAAACTGTGATGTCATTTGTGAAAATGAATGACACAGCTTGTGACAATGAAGACTAACTTTTAAATGTAAAATTATTTATATATTTCTAGTAAGAATAATTAAAATTGTGTGTAGATACACCAGCCACAAATTTTTGAAACTCTTCCCCTTGAAGTTATAAAAATTAGAGGAGAAGGAGTGAGGAAATATATATGCTACATAAAGTTAAATTCTGTCAGAAGGGATTTAGAAGGATTAACTTATCTTCTTCCTTTAACTCTACATTTATCTAAAATGGAACCTCTCTCCATAGAATGTTTAAACTTACAAGAAATACTAGAACATTTGGACCCACAAGGAAGAATGAATCTACAAGGAAGATTGGATGAAATAGGACAACTGGATGAATTGGAACAGATGGAGATTTTGAATGATAATCTTGATAATCATCACTTTTCAGATGATAGTGATAGTTATAGTGGTATTTCAAATTCTGAAGAAGGTTTTGAAGAAATACCAAGAAATATTATTAAGTCTTTAATTGCAGAAGTAACTACAGTTTCTGAAATTGAGAAAATGGTGGGTAATGCTCTTAAACATCAGAGTATGTTTAAACATGAAGTTTCAATTTATGAAAATGAATATTGGAATTTAGAGGAAGTAGAAAACTTCAAGGTGGATTTAGATAAAGTTGACCGCCTGTACCACATCTTTGTCAATAAAGATAAATGCTGTTTTTATGAATTAGTGGTACGTATGGCTTACAAGAATGCTCATGTTTTCGTGGAAATGATAGCAGCTTCTTATAAAGAAGAATATGTAGGTGAAATATCAATTACTTATTTCCCTAATAATATACTTATCCATAAAGTCTATTATCATGAAAATGATTTCAGGATAAAGAAAAATTATAAAACTCTGCTTAGAAAATCACTTTTACAAGATAATTATACTAATTTAAGCTCCTCCCCTTGAAGGAGGAGTAAAATGTGTGTATCAGCTCCTCCCCTTGAAGGAGGAGTAAAAGGAAATGCAGTTTGTGGTATGTGGTATATATAAATGGATACCAAAGTTAGATTCAGTTAGTAATCTTCCTAATACACAACATGGATCTACAAGATAGGATTAGACTGGAAAAACTTGTAGACCCACAAGGAAGAATTAATTTACAAGGACAATTTGAACAAATAAGAAGTCTGAATGAACTAGAATTGATAGACTTTTTGGATAATTTTCAAGTTTCAGATCCTGATAAAGAACTAAGTAGTAGTATAAAAATTATTGAGACAATAAAAAGTCAATCTCAGCTTTTATTGTCAGAAGTAGAATTAAAAAAAAGTCAAAACAACTTATCCTTTTCAGAGTTAATTGACTACGTGTACCAAATGAATTATTTGGAAAATGAAACAGTATTTCATATACTAAAGGGTATAAAGGCTTTGAAGGAATTAAAGATGGATGAAGACGTATTTTATTTACTGAAGCTTTTGAAAAAATCCCTTGAAGAAGAAACAGTTAATAGTTTATTAAACTACTCTCCTTTGAAGCTCCTTCCCTTTGAAACTCGCTCGAGTATATAAAGTTAGCTGCTTCAGTCAGAAGATATAAATAACCACAACAAGAACACCAGGAAGCAAGAACAACAGAAAGGTCAAGAACGACAAGGACGACGACAATTGGAAGAACTAAGTTGAATGACTTCAAGGAAGGGACGACTGATGAAAGAACTTGAAAATTTGGATAGACCCGCAAGAATTGGAACTCGCTCGAGTATATAAAGTTAGCTGCTTCAGTCAGAAGAGATTCAAAACTCCATATAAATAACCACAACAAGAACACCTGGAAGCAAGAACGACAGAAAGGCCAAGAACGATGATGATGACTGATGAAAGAACTTGAAAATTTGGATGGACCCACAAGAATTGGATAATTCGTTGAGTATATGAAGTTTTCTTCAATTAAAAGAAACTCTACATAGAATCAAAACTGGATTCCAGGACAATTGAAGAGAGCTCGGAAATTTGAACTCACAAGGAAAAATGAATCTACAAGAACGACTGGAAGAACTTGAACTTGAACGATTTCAAGTACAAAGACGACTGGAACAAATTGAAAATTTGGACCCACAAGGAAGAATAAATCTACTACAAGGACAACGAGAAGAAGAATTGGATAACTTTTCAGATGATAGTGGAATTATAGATTCTGATGATTCTGAAGGTTTTGTGGAAGAAATACCACGAGGTTTTGAATCTCTAATTGAAGAAGTAAAAACTGTTTCTGAAATTGAGAAGATGGTGGGTAAGGCTCTTGAACATCAGAGTTTATTTACGCATGATAATACAAAGTTTGAAGAAGACTATTTTTCACAACTAGACTTTGAAAACTTCGAAGTGGTTTCAGAGAAAATTGACCGTCTGTATCACATCTTTTATCTTGAAAAGGATAATGAATCTTTTTATGAATTAGTGGTGCATATGGCTTACAAGAATTCTCATATTTTTGTCGAAATGACAGCAGTTTGTATTGGACATGATGATTTTGACTTTGGAGGAGATATACGTTTTACCTATAATCCTGAAAATTTACATTTCTTTCATCCCAAAAGTAGTCATTTTCATACTTTTAGGACAAAGAAAAATTTTAGAACTATACTTAAAAATTTTCTTGAAAAAGATGGATATACTATATCTCCATTAAGTGATTTTAGTCATCTCTTTCCTGTGAATGTATGGCTTGATGATGATGATGATTAATGTATTTTTTTTTTGTATCAGATTGTTGTTTTGAAGTGAAAATATATGTTGGCCCCTCTCCATGTTAAAATATTCTGGTACAGGAAAATGTATGTGGCTTGATGATGATTAATGTATTTTTTGTATCAGATGTTATAATTCACCTAATTAAACTTCATCAATAAATTCTGCTTGAAAAAAAGAGTAATCTGCTTAAAAAAAACCTAATAATACCACTTTGACCATAACAGCATATTCAGAAGTTGTTGTTGGCCTGGTACAGGAAAATTTATCTGGCTTATGTATTTTTGTATCAGATACCTCTTCCTCGGCCTCCAAGCTCCTCCCCTTGAAGGAAGAGTAAAAGGAGAAGTATCTATATAAGCTAGGTAAGTTAGGTTTAGAAAATTAATTCAACATTGATCCACAATATAGGAGGATTAGACCAGAAAAATAAGACAACTGGAAGATGGACTAGCATCACCAAATCTCTTGTAGCCAATATTCCATGGAAGACCAAAAGAGGTGTGACATCTGTGGCCAGTATCATAAATCTCCTGTAGACAGTACTTCAATGGAAGACCAAAAGAGGTTTGACATCTGTGGCCAACATCAATCTCCTGTAGCCGGTACTTCCACTGTCACCCCAGATGTGGCCAACAGTTTAATGGCCACAGCTGACATCTCTACCACATCTCCTGTGGCCAGTACTTCCACTGCCACCCCAGATATGGCCAACAGCTCCATGGCCATCACTGATATTTATAAAAGTGTTGAGAGTGATATTCCAGTGTCTACATTTGCAAGTGAGTTATTATTTGAGACTATAGATCCTCGTAATACTGGAAAGAATTTGATTTTTGATTCTAAACAATTATTTATTAATGTCTTATCGAAAGTATTTTGTCCTAAGTGTTGTGTTGCAAATATGAAGACTGTATATTATGAACGACATTTAGAGAGCAATGTTATTTTAGAGTGTAATAAATGTCACTATAAGTTAGGAAAAAACCATTCAACAAAAAAATAGATGTTGTAACTGCTAGGATGGTGTATGGGGAATTGTTAGCAGGTCGTGGATATCGTGAATTTATTAGTAGAAATGCAGTGTGTGGTTTACCATATATCAGTCTGGAGACATACAATAAATATGAATCTATGATAAGAGAGAGATCTATTAAGTTATGTAAGAAAAAACTTGCTCAATCTAAGGACATTATTGTTCGAGAATATCGCAGCAAACTGAGCATTATACCAGATGACGCAAAAATTCTTGACATTGATGTAATATATGACGGAATATGGCACTTAAGGGAAGTAAGTGGACATAACTCAAATATAGGTATTGGTGTAGTTATAGATACCTTGACAAAATTAGTGGTCGATTATCAAATTTTTAGCAATTTCTGTAGTATGTGTTCTTCTATGGATAGAAGTTGGAACAAAAAAAATTAACTAATGATGAATATAAAGACTTTCAAGAAAGACACAAACTTAAATGCAAGATAAACCAAAAAGAATCTTGTGCAAAGATAGAAAATGAAGCAGCAGTAATGATGTGGATGCGATCAATTGAAAATAATTTGAGATACAAAACAATAGTGTATGATGGTGATAGCAAAATACATAAAGCAATTGTTGACCTCAACGATGGTGAGGGTCCATATCCAGGTGTAAATGTTGAAGAAAAAGAGGATTGTATCAGAATGAAAACTATTAATGAAAGTTTTCATCAACACATATTGACTTACTGCATTAAAGACTTATTTCAAACAAAGAGGCAAGCTGATTTCATAGCTAGCCATGCTGTAGCAGAGTACAATAGTGAGTATGTAAAGAGTTTCATACCACTTGGCTACAGACGTTCAGCATTCACTCAAACACACCTTGAAAAAATGGACAAGAGAATACAGGTAGTAGGGGTCAAAGAAAATAAGAAGAGGAAAAGAAGACAGGACACATTTGACGAGCCTGGTGGATATTGGATTATCATGGGTCCGCCTACACCTGGTCAAATGTAGGTAGGTAATTTTTGTGAGTTTTTTGGTGTATTTTTATGCATATAAATGTGTGAAATTACAGCATCTGTTTATATAAACAATTACTGGAAATATTAACTGGAAATAGGATTTTGAGCATTCATTTCTTTCTTTCTAGAGAAGGGATATTAGATATTCAATGGAACTTAAGGGTGAAGTGATCTTCATGAAACTTCAGGATGAAAAAATCTCTTTATGGAACTTCAGTCTATACAACCAGTTCTACTCTCAATAAATTATAATAGTATGGTGTTAGGACAGAAGATGAATATACTATAAGTGACTTCAGTTGATAATGATTAATGTATTTCTTGTCATCTTAATATGATAAGACACCAGTTGGAAACACAAGATACTACATTCTGTGTTTACAGGATATAGTATCCTGTTTAAGCTTAACATCAATAAATAAGGTAATTGCATTATTTGACATATTTGACATACAGACGTGGTTTAAGATTTAGAAGGGGTAATATGCTCGTATTTATATAAGTTAGTTTCTGAAATCTTTGAAAAAATACCACCATAAACATTTATGAAAGTGATATGATGGTATTGGATATAAACATGTCTGTTAAATCAAATTATATTTAAGCTCCTCCCCTTAAAATCCCCTTAGAAACTATATAAAGTTAGTATACTTAAAAATTTTCTTGAAAAAGATAGATATTCTATATCTCCATTAAGTGATTTTAGTCATCTCTTTCCTGTGAATGTATGGCTTGATGATGATGATTAATGTATTTTTTTGTATCAGACTGTTGTTTTTAAGTGAAAATATATGTTTGAAATAAAAATGTATATAATTAACCTAATTAAGCTTCATCAATAAATTCTGTAGCCAGTAATTCCACTGTCACCCCAGATGTGGCCAACGGTTCCATGGCCACACTAATATTGAGGATTTAATCTCCATTACCATATCTCCTGTAGCCAGTACCTCCATGGAAGACCAAGAGAGGTGTCACATCTGTGGCCAGCATCATCAATCTCCTGTAGCCAGTAATTCCACTGTCACCAACAGATGTGGCCAACGGTTCCATGGCCACCACTAATATTGAAGATGGAATCTCCATTACCACATCTCCTGTAGCCAGTACCTCCATGGAAGACCAAGAGAGGTGTCACATCTGTGGCCAGCATCATCAATCTCCTGTAGCCAGTAATTTCACTGTCACCCCAGATTAGTATATAGTGTTAGGACAGAAGATGAATATACTATAAGTGACTGATTAATGTATTTCTTGTCATCTTAATATGATAGATACCAGTTGGAAACACAGGATACTACATTGTGTTCACAGGATATAGTATCTAAAAGTTAGTTTCTGAAATCTTTGTGATTCCTGTGAATGTATGGCTTGATGATGATAATTAATGTATTTTTTGTATCAGATGGTTGTTTTGAAGTGAAAATATATGTTTGAAATAAAAATGTATATAATTATCCTAATTGGCCCCTCTCCAGGTTAAAATATTCTAGTACAGGAAAAATGTATGTAGCTTGATAATGATTAATGTATTTTTTATATTAGATCATCCAATCTCCTCATCTTGAAGGAGGAGTTACTTTTATTCCATCCCAAAAGTGGTCATTTTCATAATTTTAGAACAAAAAAAAATAAAATCACTTTGAGCATAACAGCATAACATCATCAATAAATTCTGCTTGAAAAAAAGAGAATAAAAGAAATTTTGTTTATCCAATCTGGAGGAGTAAAAGGAAAAGTGGACCTCCAAGCTCCTCCCCTTGAAGGAGGAGTAAATGAAGATGTATATATATAAGCTAGGTAAGTTAGGTTTAGAAAATTAATTCAACATGGATCTGCAAGATAGGAGGATTAGACATTTAAAAGACCGACTGGAAAAAATAGGAAGACAACTGGAAGAAATAGGAAGACAACTAGAGAATGAAAAAGAGTTTTTGGATGATTTTAACTTCTTAGATATTAATGTTTCAAATATTGAAATACTAATAAATAGTAGTCTAAAAACTCTTAGCCAATCAAAAGGATGGAAGACCAAAAAGAGACAATATCATAAATCTCCTATAGCCAGTACTTCCACTGTCACCTCAGATGTGGCCAACGATTCCATGGCCCCCACTGATATTGATGTTGATATCTCCATTACCACATCTCCTGTGGCCAGTATAGATGTGGCTAATAATTCCATGGCCACTACTGATATTGCCACATCTCCTGTGGCCAGTACTTCCACTGCCATTCCAGATGTGGCCAACAGCTCCATGGCCATGGCCATCACTGATATTAATAATAAGGGAAAAACATTTAAAATTATACGACGTTCAGTTGGCCAATCAAAAGGATCAAAGACTAAAAGAGGTGTCACATCTCCTGTGACCAGCATCTCTATTACCACATCTCCTGTGGCCAGTACTTCCCCTGCCACTCCTTATGAGGCCAACAGTTCCATGGCCACCACTGATATTTGTAATAGTGTTGTGAGTGATATTCCAGTGTCAATAAGTGCCACAAAGAGGGAATTATTATTTGAGACTTTTTCGGGCCACCCTGCCTTGGTGGGAATCGGCCGGTGTGATAATAAAAAAAAAAAAAAATAGATTATCATATTGCTGGAAAGAATAATTTGATGATGATTTTTGATCCTACAAAATTATTTATTAATGTCTTATCGAAAGTATTTTGCCCTAAGTGTTGTGTTGCAAATATGAAGACTGTATATTATGAACAACATTTAGAGAGCACTGTTGTTTTAGAGTGTAATAAGTGCCACTATAAGTTGGGGAAAAAAACCACTCAAAAAGTACATAAAAACGAATGTTGTAACTGCTAAGATGGTGTATGGGGAATTATTAGAAGGTCGTGGATATCGTGCATTTATTCGTAGAAATGCAATATGTGGTTTACCATATATCAGTCTGGAAATATATAATAAATATGAATCTATGATAAGAGAAAGATCTATTGAGTTATGTAAGAAAAAACTTGCTCAATCTAAGGACATTATTGTTCAAGAATATCGCAGCAAACTGAGTATTGTACCAGATAACACAAAAATTCTTGACATTGATGTAACATATGATAGAATATGGCACAAAATTGAAATAATGGGACATCATACAAATACAGGAATTGGTGTAGTTATGGATGCCTTTTCAAAATTAGTGGTCGATTATCAAATTCTTAACAATTTCTGTGATATGTGTTCTTATATGAAAAGTTGTTTGAAAAAAAAGAAAATAACTAATGAGGAATATGAAGAATTTTGCCAAAGACACATATTTAAATGCAACATAAACCATAAAGGATCCTTTGTAAAGTTAGAAAGTGAAGCAGCGGTAATGATGTGGCAGCGATCAATTGAAAATAAATTGAGATACAAAACAATTGTGTTTAATGGTGATAGCAATATACATAAAGCAATTGTTGACCTCAATGATGGAGAGGTTCCATATCCAGGTCTAAATGTTGAAATGGAGGATTGTATCAGTCACTTTGCTAAATGTCTAAAGAACAGACTAACAAATTTAGTAAAGTCACAGAAAGAATTGAAAAATGGGAGAAAGAGGAAAAAAATGGGCATGTTGACATACTTTGTAATCGATAAGTTGACACACTACTTTTATAAGAATCTGCGAGAGAGCAGCAACCATGATGTTGAAGATACAAGGAATTGTATCATGTCAAGTTTTTTTCATTGTTCCTCAACTGATGAAAAACCACAGCATCACCTTTGCCCTAATAATTCCTGGTGTTTCTACCAGAATGCAATAGCAGAAAACTTTCCCCCACCATCTCACACCACAATGATGAAAGTACAACTCCAGTTAAAACCTGCATACATGGAGGAAGTGCATAATATTTACAAAGACCTAATAACAGATGAAATTATGCAGTATTTTGTAAAAGGCAGAATGAAAATTATTCATTATGAAAGTCTTAATCAATACATATTGTCTTATTGCAATAAAGATGGTTTTCAAACAAAGAGGCAAGCTGATTTCGTAGCTAACCATGCTATAGCAGAATACAATGAGTATGTAAAGAGTTGTATCCCACTTGGCTATGGACGTTCAGCATTCACTCAAACACCCTTTGAAAAATGGACAAGAGCATGCAGGTAGTAGAGGCCAAAGAAAGCAAGAAGAGGAAAAGGAAATGACAGGACACTATCTTACAAGCCTGATGGACATTAGATTATCATATATCCACTTACACCAGGCCAAATGTAGGTAATTTTTGTGGGTTTTTTTTTTTTTGTGTATTTTTATATACATAAATATCAAGTGTGAAATTACAGCATCTGTTTATATAATCAATCACTGGGAATAAAAACTGGGAATAAGATTTTGAGCATTCATTTCTTTCTTTCCAGAGAAGGGATATTGAATATTAATGGAACTTAAGGGTGAAGTGATCTTGATCTTCATGAAAATTCAGGATGAAGAAATCTCTATATGGAACTTCAGTCTATACAACCATTTCTACTCTCAATAAATTATAGTAAATGATGTTAGGACAGAAGATGAATGTAATATGCTCGTATGTATATAAGTTAGCTTCTGAAGTCTTTGAAAAAATACCACAATAAACAGTGTGTGATGGTGATAGCAATACACATAAAGCAATTGTTGACCTCAACGATGGTGAGAGTCCATATCCAGGTGTAAATGTTGAGGGTGAAGTTATCTTCATGAAACTTCAGGATGAAGAAATCTCTTTATGGAACTTCAGTCTATACAACCAGTTCTAACTCTCAATAAATTATAGTATATGGTGTTAGGACAGAAGATTCACAGGATATAGTATCCTGTTTAATAATACTGCCAGATGCCACATCCTGTTTATGATCAAAATATAGAAGTTGAGAAATAGGATGTTATATCTTCTGAATGATTGATTCACCTAATTAAGTTTAACATCAATAAATAAGGTAATTGCATTATTTGACATAGAGACGTGTTTCTGTGAACGTATGGCTTGAATCTTTAAAATAAAAAGATAAAAAAAACTATACTTTTAATTATTAATTCATCAACTTGATATTCCTTTAAATAATTATGCAGGCTACGATGTATTATGGCTAGATAAAGCCTTTGCTTCAACATTACTTCGGAACTTGCTAGAATGGATGTTGGAGGATTGCTTCTCCAGAGTGTGTTGTGTGATTTAAGTTATCAATACAGCTTAAGGCATTTATGTTTGGCTTCAAGGCAAAGTTTTGGTTGTAATTTAAGAAATAGTTTGGAGAAAAATGGATAAATGGTAATTTAGAAAGGGATAATATCCCATGGAGTAGAGAGTTTGGAGGACTTCTGTGCAGGGATTTGAATAGGCTTGCCTAAGAATATTATTTCTCTTAGTAAAATGATCTTTGGAATGAGACCTATAATGAAATTTGTTCTGATGTGCCTGATGAAGAGGAAGCCAGCCTAAGAGAGAAATTATTAAAATATTTTATATCATCATATACAAAAATTTACCATAATTGAATTTTTTTTTCAAAATGGTTAAAATCTTTCAATGATGGTAATTTTTTTTGGATCATCAAAAAAAAAATATTTTGTGATCATTGAAAATTTTTCCATGATGGTTAGAATCTTTCTATGATGGGAAAATATTTTTTATCATCATATACAAAAATTTACAATCATTGAAATTTTTTTTTCCAAATGGTTAAAATCTTTCAATGATGGTAAATTTTTTTGGATCATCAAAAAAAATATTTTGTGATCATTGAAAATTTTTCCATGATTGTTAGAATCTTTCTATGAAGGGAAAATATTTTATATCATCATATACAAAAATTTACAATCATTGAAAATTTTTTTCAAAATTGTTAAAATCTTTCTATGATGGTAAATAGGATAATATCCCATGGAGTAGAGAGTTTGGAGGACTTCTGTGCAGGGATTTGAATAGGCTTGCCTGAGAATATTATTTCTCTTAGTAAAATGATCTTTGGAATGAGACCTATAATGAAATTTGTTCTGATGTGCCTGATGAAGAGGAAGCCAGCCTAAGAGAGAAATTATTAAAATATTTTATATCATCATATACAAAAATTTACCATAATTGAATTTTTTTTTCAAAATGGTTAAAATCTTTCAATGATGGTAAATTTTTTTCGATCATCAAAAAAAATATTTTGTGATCATTGAAAATTTTTCCATGATGGTTAGAATCTTTCTATGATGGGAAAATATTTTATATCATCATATACAAAAATTTACAATCATTGAATTTTTTTTCAAAATCGTTAAAATCTTTCTATGATGGTAAATTTTTTTGGATAATCAAAAAAAATATGTTGTGGTCATTGAAATTTTTTCCATGATGGTTAGAATTTTTCTATGATGGTAAAATATTTTATATCATCATATACAAAAATTTACCATAATTGAATTTTTTTTTCAAAATGGTTAAAATCTTTTTATGATGGTAAATTCCTTCTGAACAGTGTTATGCTATGATCAAACAGCAACAGACTGTTGCTGAACAATGTATCAATTGTAAGACCTCAGGAGTCACAGCAGCTCATGCTGACTGCAGTGTGAGGGCTGATTGCATCGCAGCCAACCGCACTTCACCCTGTACCCCTCATAATGGCCCCCCAGGACTACCAGGTACCTCGGGTCTGAATACTGGCTCATGCCTGCCCTCAGACAATGGGGTTGAGCACCTCACCTGGGGAGCACGTCAACAGACCTCCATCACGTCGGCTGTCAATACCAGCCTAGCTGAGTCAGCTGACAGTCAGCCAAATAGCTCAGCTGACCGGGACTTCACGTCTCCAGATGTTCCAAGTCTTGCTCCTGTGGTATACAACCTGATGTCGCGCATAAAAATACTGGAAACACAACAATTTCTCCTGAAACAACAACTTGAACAACACAAGGAAAGATGTGTAGAGTGTACCAATAACAAGATTGTCACAATTTGTGAAAGCAAGTGTAAGGCTGCTGAATAAGGTGGTGGTGGTGTTCTTAATCACAGTAATGACGAATATAATACTTGTGTTGATAACTGTAGTGAGCATCATAGCGAAGGCTATGGTGTCAATGATGTTAGTAATAGTGATGACCGTAATATAAGTGGTGGTGAAGAGTGTGATGAGAGCCGTGGTGTCTATAATGTTAGTAATAGTGATGAGCATAATATAAGTGGTGGTGCAGAGTGTGATGAGGTTAGTCACATAGACATTAATGTTGAATACAATACTGTTGACAAATGTAATGAACACAATGTTGGTAGTGGCGCTGGTGATGACAGTTGTAGTGTTGCGTGTAATGTTAGTGGAGGAGGGAATGTGAGTGGTGGTGGTGTCACCTATCATACATTCACACATAAACAGCGTCATGCTCTGGGTTTACGAAGACTCCCACGAGGCCTTACAACTGGAGGTGCACTTAACAAACTCATGGACAAGGGTAGCACTGTTGACATTGATAAGGTCTGCTATTTATATGAACAATTTTTTCATTATGCTGAGAAACTCAACAAGATCCCAGGACTACTATAATGGATCAAAACTCGTATAAACTTTCTATATTAAGCTGGAACATTGCATCACTTAGAAAAAGACTTCCTGAACTTCATCATAAAGTAACCACCGAACCCATTGATGTTGTGTGTCTACAAGAGTGCAGAGTCCCTGAAAAATCCCAACCCCCTAAATCACCATCATTTGTTGCATATAACCTCAAATCTACTAACTCTTGTGTTCTATATATTAAAAAATCACTTCCCCATCAACTTCTTGCACATAAGAAAACAGAGGGGCTACAGTATCACGGTGTTAGGATTTATATAGGGAACTCTGCTCTCAACATATTTAACTTGTATGCTCCTGCTGATAAATTTAATTACTTGGAGCTCTCAACTTGTGCTCATTCTGAGCCTACTCTTATTATTGGCGATTACAATGCGAGACACAAAAGCATTGGAAACTCACAGTTTGGTAATCGTAATGGCAATCAACTGTTGTCACTCTTAAACAGTCATGATAATGTCCAAATTGTAGGTGACCTTGAACCCACACATATCTATGGAGGCATCCTTGATCTGTGCCTGGGCTTCAACATTACTTCTGCCAGCTGTGAGTCTTCCATTATAACAGATATAGCGTCTGATCATTTCCCTAGGCTAACCTCTCTAGATATTGGTAATACTATCCTTCCTGGTGGGATATTCAAACGGAAACGTTTTAATGTTCCCACAGATCAGCATGATGACTTTGTTGCACATGTGACTGACTGGTATAATTCCTATGAGTGTTCCTCTGTAGAGACCTTTAACAATGATCTTGTGAGCAGTATTCAGAACTACTTAGAGCCGCCACTGCAACCTCTTGGTACTCTAAACCCAACAAACTTCCATAATAATCATACCTCCTTCAAAAACCATACTTATTACAATGATTCTAAACTTTGTACACTGAAACGTACTGCTCGCAGACTAGGCCTAGCCTATAGAAAACATCGTACCCCTGGAATGCTGAGGCTCTTCCAAACTGCCCTTGCTGCTGCCAGAGAGCATATGACAGAGCTGCGGCAAACCGACTGGGAAAAATTTGTCAACGGTCTTAATGCTCACACCCCACTTAGCCGGGCATGGAGGGACATAAATAGAATTAAGGGTAAACGAACTGGGCAGATCGTGCACCCTCATCCCTTGCATAGGGCGAATGAGTTAGTCAGTGCTTGGGCTGCTACATCTAGCTATGACAATCTTCCCAGTACCACACAGGCAAAATTAAATGACAAATATGATGCAAGGGAGAGACTTGTTTGCTTTATGCTCAGTAAGGCAGATGATTGCAACATTCCTTTCACTAATTATGAACTTGATGCAGCGCTAACTAAGGGCAACTCCACGTCGCCTGGTGAGGATGGTATTACTTACAACATACTCAGATTGCTGTGTCGAGTACCAGGTAATCCATTACTTGAATTATATAACATGAGCTATGTAACTGGGGAGCTCCCTCAATCTTGGACCGACAGCCTCATCATTCCAATTCCTAAGCCGAATCAACAAAATGCATTTCGCCCAATATCTCTTACTAGCTGCTTGTGTAAAACATTTGAGAGAATGATTCTTAATCGTCTCATGTACAGAATCAAACAATTTTTGTCTCCCCGGTTACATGGTTTCATGCATGGAAGGAGCGTGCATCATTGCATAGCCACCTTTCTTACCCTGCACACTGACAGCTCCTACACTACCTTCCTTGACCTTAAATCCGCTTTCGATGTAGCCAACCGACATGTAATAATTAGTGAACTTGCCAGAATGGATGTTGGAGGATGGCTTCTCCGCTGGATTAAAGGCTACCTGTCCAACAGAAAATCGTCTGTGTTGTTCCAGGGACATAGAAGTGTAACTAAAGACTTTGAATTAGGAACCCCACAGGGAGGTGTGCTCAGTCCCACACTGTTCAATATTCTAATTAATGCATTACTTAATGCTATGCCTAGTCAGCCCAATAATTATGTGATTAGTTTTGCTGATGATATAATGAGTCACATCACCGGATTCTCCAACACCCAAAACATTCTTAATCATGTACTAGCCTCGTGTCAGGACCTGGGGTTGATAATCTCTACTGATAAAACAAAGATACTCAATAGGCGTCCTTCTCGACAGAGAGGCACAGTTCGTCAGATCCAATTGCATGATGGGTCTCTTCTAGAATATGTAAGCAGATACAGGTATCTAGGCTTTGAGGTTCCACTACTTGGACCTGTTGTAACAAGACTTTGTCGCCAATACAAAGAACGACTAAGAGCACTTAGAGTTGTGGCAGGGCTTCACCCCAGGTATGGTGCTAATGTTAAAATTGTGAAAATGATGTATCTTGCTTATATTAGATCATTGGTTGATTATGCTGCACCACTACTTGCTCTTGTGTCTGACTGGAAGCTTGGAGGGCTGGAAAAACTGCAGAACGAAGCAATGAGGATCATCCTAGGATGCCCTCGTACTGCCAAAATTTTAAATATGCAAAAAGAACTTGATATTCCAAGCATCAGAGATCGTGTTACTGAAAGAAATATCCTAATTGGGGTTAATATGCTCAGGCAAGCTCATTCAAACCCCTGCACAGAAGCCCTCCAAACTTTCCTCAGCACTGGTGAACACTCCTCCAGATGGATCGAAAAGACTGGAACCGACCTCCGCATGAATCAGATACATGATCTATGTCAAGTAAGGCAACAGCGGCACTTCTCCGCTCCATGGAATATTACCCCATTCCAAACTACCATTCCTCCATTTCCCCCCAAACTACTTCTTAAATCACAACCAAAACTTCGCCTTGAAGCCAAACATGAGGCCTTAAGCTGTATTGATAACTTAGTCACACAGCACACACTCTCGCAAATTATTTACGTTGATGGTTCTGTTCACCAATCCACTGGTGCAGCTGGTAGTGCTGCTGTTGTTGTACAGAGTGATGGCTCTCTTAAAGAAATTGGAGCATGCATCAATAATTGGGCCTCTACCCTTCAGACAGAACTGTTTGCCATACTCCTTGCACTGAAATGCATCTATGTATCAAAGATTGACAGTTTAATTGTAACTGATTCTCTGTCATCCATAAATGCTCTCAACTCATTAAGTATAAATTGTGGCATGCTTGTGTCAGAAGCCAGACACAGGTATGGTAGGATTGTGGACAGTGGAGTCAGAGTGCACATGCTGTGGATTCCATCTCACATTGGTCTTCAGATGCATGATAGAACTGATAAATTGGCTAAGCTGTATGCTTTCAAAGAGGGAGTAGATTACAATCTTGGCTTGTCAGGTAGTAGTTTGAGAACAATAATACGAAAAGAACTTCAGCTGAATTTTATGGACTTAAGGCTCAGGGAGATTGACACCAGTGAGTCCATCTATCATCATTCTATCATGCAAGAGGAGCCACATGTCTATGGTGCATCCAACAAAATAAGCAGACTCTTGGATGTCACTACCGCCCGGCTCCGGCTGGGTTACAAGTATCTTTGGCAGGTTAAATCACCACCACCAGATGTAGACCAAACGAAATGTAAACTTTGCCAGATGGATTATTGTCACACCCTGCGTCATTATGTACTGGAGTGCGATAAAATTAATGAATTTAGAAACAACTCACTCAGAACTGTTCAAGAAATGGCTAAGTATTTTATCCACAGTGGTATATTACAGACCATTCTGGAGAAATACCCTGACTTTGCTAGCTGTAAATAAAGCATTACCACATATGTGCATGTGTGTGTGTGTGTGTATGTGTGTGTGTGTGTGTGTGTGTGTGTGTGTGTGTGTGTGTGTGTGTGTGTGTGTGTGTGTGTGTGTGTGTGTGTGTGTGTTTGTGTGTATGTGTATGAGTGTGTGAGTGTGTGTGTGTGTGTGTGTGTGTGTGTGTGTGAGTATGAGTGTGTGTGTGTGTATGAGTGTGTGTGTGTGTATGAATGTGTGTGTGCGTGTATGAGTGTGCGTGCATGTGTGTGTATGAGTTTGTGTGTGTGTGTGTGTGTGTGTGTGTGTGTGTGTGTGTGTGTGTGTGTGTGTGTGTGTGTATGAATTTGTATGTGTGTGTGTGTGTGTGTGTGTGTGTGTGTGAGAGAGAGACTCAGCAATCAACATTTGCACCAATAACTCACTACAGTTGTGACCGGGTGTGGAAGTGTGAATTGCTCATTACTCTAAAATTTGTTCATGATTGCAGCCATGTATAAACGTAAGTAACCATTCTTACAGTATTCATTACCTTTGTAACTTGTGAGTTCATTACCTTTGTAACTTGTGAGTTCATTACCTTCTACCTAGTTCAGCCATCAAAACTTTGGAGCCCGGTCCCTGGACCCATTGTGTACCTCTCTAATCAGTAAATACCTTTGTAACTTGTCATGATTGTGACTAGACCTACCTGGAGTTCATTACCTTTGTAAATTGTGAGTTCATTACCTTTGTAAATTGTGAATTCATTACCTCTGTAACTTTCTCAGCTATCAAAACTTTGAGGTCCAGTCCCTGGACCCATTATGTACCTCTGTAATCTTTTGACTACCGCCCACAGGATAGGTATCGGGTGCATAATAAACATATTAAACTAACTTCCATGATGGTTAGAATCTTTCTATGATGGTAAAATATTTTATGTCATAATATATAAGAAAAATTACCATAATTGAATTTTTTTTTTCAAAATGGTTAAAATCTTTCTATGATGGTAAATTTTTTTGGATCATCAAAAAAAATATTTTTTGATCATTGAAAATTTTTCAATGATGGTTAAAATCTTTCTATGATGGCAAAATATTTTATGTCATCATATAAAATAATTTACCATCATCTAAAAAAATTTTCCAAAATGGTTAAAATCTTTCTATGATGGTAAAATATTTTGGATAATAAAAAAATTATATTTTTTGATCATTGAAAATTTTTCCATGACGTTTATAATCTTACTTTGATGGCAAAATATTTTATATCGTCATATAAAATAATTTACCATCTTTTAAAATTTTTTTCCAAAATGGTTAAAATCTTTCTATAATGGTAAAATATTTTGGATCATAAAAAAAATATATTTTTTGATCATTGAAAATTTTTCCATGATGGTTATAATCTTTCTATGATGGCAAAATAATTTATATCATCATAAAAAATAATTTACCATCATTTAAAATTTTTTTCCAAAATGGTTAAAATTTTTCTATGATGGTAAAATATTTTGGATCATAAAAAAAATATATTTTTTGATCATTGAAAATTTTTCCATGATGGTTATAATCTATCTATGATGGTAAAATATTTTATATCATCATATAAAATAATTTACCATCATTAAAAGATTTTTCATAATGCCAAAAGTCAGATAAGATTTTTCATAATGTCAATGGGTCAGGAAAAAAGAAGATAGTGGTTTTATAAAGGTTATTCAGTCAGACAAGTCTCTGTATACCTTAACACCCACATCAATGATGGTGAAATATTTTGGATCATAAAAAAAAATATTTTTTGATCATTGAAAATTTTTCTATGATGGTTATAATCTTTCTATGATGGCAAAATATTTTATATCATATAAAATAATTTACAATCATTAAAAGATTTTTCATAATGCCAAAAGTCAGGTAAGATCTTTCATAATGTCAAAGGGTCAGGTAAAAAAAAGATAATGGTTTTATCAAGGTTATTCAGTCAGACAAGTCTCTGTTTAGCTTAACACCCACATCTACCCAGATGATATAAAATCATTGAAAATTTTTCCAAAATGGTTAAAATCTTTCTATGATGGTAAAATATTTTGAATCATAAAAAAAATATATTTTTTGATCATTGAAAATTTTTCCATGATGGTTAAAATCTTTCTATGATGGTAAAATATTTTGGATCATAAAAAAAATATTTTGTGATCATTGAAAAATTTTCCATGATGGTGATAATCTTTCTATGATGGTAAAATATTTTATATCATCATATAAAATAATTTACCATCATTTAAAAAATTTTTCCAAAATGGTTAAAATCTTTCTATGATGGTAAAATATTTTGGATCATAAAAAAAATATATTTTTTGATCATTGAAAATTTTTCCATGATGGTTATAATCTATCTATGATGGCAAAATATTTTATATCATCATATAAAATAATTTACCATCATTAAAAGATTTTTCATAATGCCAAAAGTCAGGTAAGATTTTTCATAATGTCAAAGGGTCAGGTAAAAAAAAGATAGTGGTTTTATCAAGGTTATTCAGTCAGACAAGTCTCTGTTTAGCTTAACACCCACATTTATGATGATAAAATATTTTGGATCATAAAATTTTTGATCATTGAAAATTTTTCCATGATGGTTATAATCTTTCTATGATGGTAAAATATTTTATATCATCATATAAAATAATTTACCATCATCTAAAAAAATTTTCCAAAATGGTTAAAATCTTTCTATGATGGTAAAATATTTTGGATCATAAAAAAAATATATTTTTTGATCATTGAAAATTTTTCCATGATGGTTATAATCTTTCTATGATGGCAAAATAATTTATATCATCATATAAAATAATTTACCATCATTTAAAATTTTTTTCCAAAATGGTTAAAATCTTTCTATGATGGTAAAATATTTTGGATCATAAAAAAAATATATTTTTTGATCATTGAAAATTTTTCCATGATGGTTATAATCTTTCTATGATGGCAGAATATTTTATATCATCATATCAAATAATTTACCATCATTTAAAATTTTTTCCAAAACGGTTAAAATCTTTCTATGATTGTAAAATATTTTGGATCATAAAAAAAAATATTTTGTGATCATTGAAAATTTTTCCATGATGTTTATAATCTTTCTATGATGGCAAAATATTTTATATCATATAAAATAATTTACCATCATTTAAAATTTTTTTCCAAAATGGTTAAAATCTTTCTATGATGGTAAAATATTTTGGATCATAAAAAAAAATATTTTTTGATCATTGAAATTTTTTCTATGATGGTTATAATCTTTCTATGATGGCAAAATATTTTATATCATCATATAAAACAATTTACCATCATTAAAAGATTTTTCATAATGTCAAAGGGCCAGGTAAAAAAAAGATAGTGGTTTTATCAAGGTTATTCAGTCAGACAAGTCTCTGTTTAGCTTAACACCCACATCTACCCAGATGATATAAAATCATAGAAAATTTTTCCAAAATGGTTAAAATCTTTCTATGATGGTAAAATATTTTGGATCATAAAAAAAATATATTTTTTGATCATTGAAAATTTTTCCATAATGGTTATAATCTTTTTATGATGGCAAAATATTTTATATCATCATATAAAATAATTTACCATCATTCAATTTTTTTTTCAAAAATGGTTAAAATCTTTCTATGATGGTAAAATATTTTGGATCATAAAAAAAATATATTTTTTGATCATTGAAAATTTTTCCATGATGATTATAATCTTTCTATGATGGTAACATATTTTATATCATCATATACAATAATTTACCATCATTTAAATTTTTTTTCCAAAATGGTTAAAATCTTTCTATGATGGTAAAATATTTTGGATCATAAAAAAAATATATTTTTTGATCATTGAAAATTTTTCCATGATGGTTATAATCTTTCTATGATGGTAAAATATTTTATATCATCATATACAATAATTACCATCATTTAAATTTTTTTTCCAAAATGGTTAAAATCTTTCTATGATGGTAAAATATGTTGGATCATAAAAAAGTATATTTTTTGATAATTAAAAAATTTTCCAAGATGGTTATAATCTTTCTATAATGGTAAAATATTTTATATCATCATATAAAATAATTTACCATCATTTAAAATTTTTTTCCAAAATGGTTAAAATCTTTCTATGATGGTAAAATATGTTGGATTATAAAAAAAAATATATTTTTTGATCATTGAAAATTTTTCCATGATGGTTATAATCTTTCTATGATGGCAAAATATTTTATATCATCATATAAAATAATTTACCATCATTTAAATTTTTTTTCCAAAATGGTTAAAATATTTCTATGATGGTAAAATATTTTGGATCATAAAAAAAATATTGGAGGGAGAGGGAGGGATTGGAGGGAGAGAGCATGGAGGAGGTGAACATATTCAGATATTTGGGAGTGGACGTGTCAGTGGATGGGTCTATGAAAGATGAGGTGAATCATAGAATTGATGAGGGAAAAAGAGTGAGTGGTGCACTTAGGAGTCTGTGGAGACAGAGAACTTTGTCCTTGGAGGCAAAGAGGGGAATGTATGAGAGTATAGTTTTACCAACGCTCTTATATGGGTGTGAAGCATGGGTGATGAATGTTGCAGCGAGGAGAAGGCTGGAGGCAGTGGAGATGTCATGTCTGAGGGCAATGTGTGGTGTGAATATAATGCAGAGAATTCGTAGTTTTGAAGTTAGGAGGAGGTGCGGGATTACCAAAACTGTTGTCCAGAGGGCTGAGGAAGGGTTGTTGAGGTGGTTCGGACATGTAGAGAGAATGGAGCGAAACAGAATGACTTCAAGAGTGTATCAGTCTGTAGTGGAAGGAAGGCGGGGTTGGGGTCGGCCTAGGAAGGGTTGGAGGGAGGGGGTAAAGGAGGTTTTGTGTGCGAGGGGCTTGGACTTCCAGCAGGCATGCGTGAGCGTGTTTGATAGGAGTGAATGGAAACAAATGGTTTTTAATACTTGACGTGCTGTTGGAGTGTGAGCAAAGTAACATTTATGAAGGGATTCAGGGAAACCGGCAGGCCGGACTTGAGTCCTGGAGATGGGAAGTACAGTGCCTGCACTCTGAAGGAGGGGTGTTAATGTTGCAGTTTAAAAACTGTAGTGTAAAGCACCCTTCTGGCAAGACAGTGATGGAGTGAATGATGGTGAAAGTTTTTCTTTTTCGGGCCACCCTGCCTTGGTGGGAATCGGCCAGTGTGATAATAAAAAAATAATAAAAAAAAATATATATTTTTTGATCATTGAAAATTTTTCAATGATGGCTATAATCTTTCTATGATGGCAAAATATTTTACATCATCATATAAAATAATTTACCATCATTAAAAGATTTTTCATAATGCCAAAAGTCAGGTAAGATTTTTCATAATGTCAAAGGGTCAGGTAAAAAAAAGATAGTGGTTTTATCAAGGTTATTCAGTCAGACAAGTCTCTGTTTAGCTTAACACTCTAACACCCACATCTTCCCAGATGATATTCCCAAAAGTTAAAATCTTTCTATGATAAAAATTTTGTATCATAAAAAAAATATATTTTTTGATCATTGAAAATTTTTCCATGATGGTTATAATCTTTCTACGATGGCAAAATATTTTATATCATCATATAAAATAATTTCCCATCATCTAAAATTTTTTTCCAAAATGGTTAAAATCTTTCTATGATGGTAAAATATTTTGGATCATAAAAAAAATATATTTTTTGATCATTGAAAATTTTTCCATAATGGTTATAATCTTCAGATCAGATCAGATTGGACTCACAGGTAAGTACCCACGAGGGGCGAGGGGCAAGTGGGGACAGTGCGAAGAATAGACGGTGAGAGGAATGTCTTGAGTCGAAGAGAGAAGAGTCAGGACTAAACCCAACTGCTAAGGCTGGATAACAATGATAAAAGACGACGTATAGACAACAGGAACTCTGTATGAGCTGACTGCAACTTGCTGGATGGAAGATTACTGCTTCTTGATGGTGATTGGTGGCTGCAGGCGACAAGGGAGGAGCTCAACGTTGATTGGTCATTTCATAATGGCTTGGTGGTTATCTAGACTTGTGGTGTTTTTTTTCAAAGTAACTGAGTAGTGTTCCATTTTCAAGACGTTTAAATCGTTGGAGAGGAATTTTTATGAGACGAGATAACGAGTGTCGATATTGAGGGTTTTCGATTAATTTTTCAGCATGCTTTATAAGGTGTGAAAGTTCAGTTCCACAAGCAGCGTCGGTATCTTCAACAAACTTGACTGTTTTTTGGATGAGGTGAGATTTGAGTTCAGCTGGCTCCATGTCTTGAGGATAATTTTCTGTGGTACAGAAATATATTCCATGCCAATCAAGATATTTGTCGGTATTTTCATCTGGTACAGTATTTGGTCTTGGGTCTTGGGATGGTAGTGTTGGTGCTGGTGAATGTACATTTTCCACTTCATCTTCTTCATCTTCTATGGACGAATGAGAGGATGTTTCTGGTGGAATGGCTTCTGATTGGTCGGTTTCGTTCAGGAGTGGAGGCGATGGAGGCTTCTCATTGGACGTTGTTGGAGTGACGTCACTTTTTGTTGATGGTGTTGGAGCTGCAGGCGTAGAGGTGTTGAGTAGGTCCTTGGTGAATTTTAGTATTTCTTCCGAAGGTGGAGATGCTGGGAATCTGAATGATGGCATATTATTTAGTGCAAATAACTCGTTGATGGTCGAGTTAAAAGATCCAGGTACAGCCATATTTTGCATGTGAGCGTATAGTAGACAGTAGTGGATCTTGGTTACGTCACATGCTGGAGGAGTGATGATGGTGGAGGCTGGCTGAGTAGTAGCTTGAAGTAATTTTGTAGTGTTAGCGTGGATCTTTGCAATTGCTGCATACGTTGGTGTGTTGCTAGTAGGTTTCTTCTTTGCTGCTTCTTGTGTTTTCTTCACAATATCCTTTCGTGTAGGATATTTTGCTGCCAGTGTATGGTGGTCGTTGCTCTTACAGTTTAAGCACGATGGTTGTGGTGGAGTAGCAGCGGTGCAGGAACTGAAGGTGTGTCCCTCACTACCACATGTAGTGCAGAACTTCTTGTCTTTTACTGGACATGCTTTGGTGGTATGATGGTAAGAATAACAGTTCCAGCAGTGTTGGATGTACTGATATCTCTCTGCTTCGATGTAGGTTGGACTGATGAAGTAGTAGTAAACAGCAAGACCTTCAGTCAGAGCAGTGGCAGCCATGTTAACGTCGGTGAAGGTGACCTTGAGCATGGACGATGCATTCGGGATTTTCGTAATGCTGTCAACAGTAGCCCAAGTATTTTGCGTCTCTATGGATGTCTTGAGTTCTGCAGGTGATTGAGACGTCAGAATCTTGTCAAGTTTTTTAAGGAATACTGATTTCCTGGCCCTGAGGGCAGGAGATGACATAACAGTAAACCCTTGAGTGGTAAGTATAGTGGTGGCATCTGTAGTGAGTAGCTTCTCTGCTTCAGCATCATCATGACACACAACAATAAATGCTTCTTTCAGAGACAAAATGGCGTTGAATTTAACTTGCAGTGTTCCTTGAACAACAGTTGCAAGAGCAATCTTCGTTGAATCATCAACGGTACCACTTGTTGGCTTGATCTTGACACGATTTGCGTAGCTCATCGTGCATGGAGGTGAAGACGACGCTGGTAAAGGTTCCCCTCCCCAACGGGGATCGTAGGGAGACAGAGTAGGGAAGACTTCACCCAGCTACAAGAGTGCAGAGGCCAACTGTCTGCCCAGGGGCAGGCAGCCAGCTACGCACCAAGTCCTGGAGCGGGATGAAGAATTCCTCTTCTCTTGCCTGTTCTAGCTGCTGAGTATCGAGGTCTGATCCTCCCAACCGCGACCAGTCATTGCAGAATCAAATAAGTCACCAGACAAGATGCAGCCACAACCGCTCTCTCCCAGAGAATGAGTCGAAGTCTGTGTGTCTAAGTCTTATAATCTTTCTATGATTGCAAAATATTTTATATCATCATATTAAATAATTTACCATCATTTATATATTTTTTCCAAAATGGTTAAAATATTTCTATGATGGTAAAATATTTTGGATCATAAAAAAAATATTTTGTGATCATTGAAAATTTTTCAGTAATGGTTATAATCTTTCTATGATGGCAAAATATTTTATATCATCATATAAAATAATTTACCATCATTTAAAAAAATTTTCCAAAATGGTTAAAATATTTCTATGATGGTAAAATATTTTGGATCATAAAATTTTTGATCATTGAAAATTTTTCCATGATGGTTATAATCTTTCTATGATGGTAAAATATTTTATATCATCATATAAAATAATTTACCATCATTAAAAGATTTTTCATAATGCCAAAAGTCAGGTAAGATTTTTCATAATGTCAAAGGGTCAGGTAAAAAAAAGATAGTGGTTTTATCAAGGTTATTCAGTCAGACGAGTCTCTGTTTATCTTAACACCCTAACACCCACATCTACCCAGATGATATAAAATCATAGAAAAATTTTCCAAAACGGTTAAAATATTTCTATGCTGGTAAAATATTTTGGATCATAAAAAAAATATATTTTTTGATCATTGAAAATTTTTCCATGATGGTTATAATCTTTCTATGATGGCAAAATATTTTATATCATCATATAAAATAATTTACCATCATTTAAAATTTTTTTCCAAAATGGTTAAAATCTTTCTATGATGGTAAAATATTTTGGATCATGAAAAAAATATATTTTTTGATCATTGAAAAATTTTCCATGATGGTTATAATCTTTCTTTGATGGTGAAATATTTTATATCATCATATACAATAATTTACCATCATTTAAAAATTTTTTCCAAAATGGTTAAAATCTTTCTATGATGGTAAAATATTTTGGATCATAAAATAAATATATTTTTTGATCATTGAAAATTTTTCCATGATGGTTATAATCTTTCTATGATGGTAAAATATTTTATATCATCATATACAATAATTTACCATCATTTAAAAAAATTTTCCAAAATGGTTAAAATCTTTCTATGATGGTAAAATATGTTGGATCATAAAAAAAATATATTTTTCGTTCATTGAAAATTTTTCCATGATGGTTATAATATTTCTATGATGGTAAAATATTTTATATCATCATATAAAAAAATTTACCATCATTTAAATTTTTTTTCCAAAATGGTTAAAATCTTTATATGGTGCTAAAATATTTTGGATCATAAAAAAATATATATTTTTTGATCATTGAAAATTTTTCCATGATGGTTATAATCTTTCTATGATGGCAAAATATTTTATATCATCATATAAAATAATTTACCATCATTAAAAGATTTTTCATAATGCCAAAAGTCAGGTAAGATTTTTCATAATGACAAAGGGTCAGGTAAAAAAAAAGATAGTGGTTTTATCAAGGTTATTCAGTCAGACAAGTCTCTGTTTAGCTTAACACCCACATCTATCCAGATGACATAAAATCATAGAAAATTTTTCCAAAATGGTTAAAATCTTTCTATGATGGTAAAATATTTTGCATCATAAAAAAAATATGTTTTTGGATCATTGAAAATTTTTCCATGATGGTTATAATCTTTCCTGTGGGTGTATGGCTTGATGATGATGATTAATGTATTTTTTGTATAAGATTGTTGTTTTAAGTGAAAAAATATGTTTGAAATAAAAATGTATATAATTATACTAATTAAGCTTCATCAATAAATTCTGCTTGAAAAAAAGAGAGAGTAAAAGAAAATTTGTTTATCAAAGCTCCTCCTCTTGAAGGAGGAGTAAAAGGAAACTTGGGCCTCCAAGCTCCTCCCCTTAAAGGAGAAGTAAAATGAGATGTATGTATATAATCTAGGTAAGTTAGGTTTAGAAAATTAATTCAACATGGATTCACAAGATAGGAGGATTAGACTGGAAAAATTGAAAAAACTGAAAGACCGACTGAAAGAAATAGGAAGACGACTGGAAGGAACAGGAATACTATTGGAGAATGTAACAAGAGTTTTTGGATGATTTTGTGACCAGCATCACCACATCTCCTGTAGCTAGTACTTCCATGGAAGACCAAGAGAGGTGTCACTTCTTTGGCCAGCATCATCAATCTCCTGTAGCCAGAAATTCCACTGTCACCCCAGATGTGGTCAACGGTTCCATGGCCACCACTAATATTGAGGATGGAATCTCCATTACCACATCTCCTGTAGCCAGTACCTCCATGGAAGACCAAGAGAAGTGTCACATCTGTGGCCAGCATCATCAATCTCCTGTAGCCAGTAATTCCACTGTCACCCCAGATGTGGTCAACTGTTCGATGGTCACCACTAATATTGAGGATGGAATCTCCATTACCACATCTCCTGTAGCCAGTACTTCCATGGAAGACCAAGAGAGGTGTCACAACTGTGGCCAGCATCATCTCCTGTAGCCAGTAATTCCACTGTCACACTAGATTAGTATATGGTGTTAGGACAGAAGATAAATATACTATAAGTGACTGATTAATGTATTTCTAGTCATCTTAATATGATAGATACCAGTTGGAAACACAGGATACTACATTCTGTGTTCACAGGATATAGTATCCTAGTTTAATAATACTGCCGGATGCCAAATCCTGTTTATGATCAAAGTTAGTTTCTGAAATCTTTGTGAAAAAATACCACCATAAATATTTATGAAAGTGATATGATGGTATTTTATATAAACATGTCTGTTAAATCAAATTATATTTAAGTTCCTCCCTTTAGAATCCCCTTAGAAACTATATAAAGTTAGTATACTTAAAAATTTTCTTGAAAAAGATTGATATACTATATCTCCATTAAGTGATTTTAGTCATCTCTTTCCTGTGAATATATGGCTTGATGATGATAATTAATGTATTTTTTGTATCAGATGGTTGTTTTTAAGTGAAAATATATGTTTAAAATAAAAATGTACATAACTATCCTAATTGGCCCCTCTCCAGGTTAAAATATTCTAGTACAGGAAAAATGTATGTAGTTGATAATGATTAATGTATTTTTATATTAGATTATCCAATCTCCTCCTCTTGAAGGAGGAGTTACTTTTATTCCATCCCAAATGTGCTAATTTTCATAATTTTAGAACAAAGAAAAATAAAACCACTTTGACCATAATAGCATAACTTTGTATTTTTTGTATCAGATGGTTGTTTTGAAGTGAAAATATATGTTTGAAATAAAAATGTATATAATTATCCTAATTGGCCCCTCTCCAGGTTAAAATATTCTAGTACAGGAAAAATGTATGTAGCTTGATAATGATTAATGTATTTTTTATGTTAGATTATCCAATCTCCTCCTCTTGAAGGAGGAGTTACTTTAATTCCATCCGAAAAGTGCTTATTTTCATAATTTTAGAACAAAGAAAAATAAAACCACTTTGACCATAACAGCATAACATCATCAATAAATTCTGCTTGAAAAAAAGAGAATAAAATAAATTTTGTTTATCCAGTCTGGAGGAGTAAAAGGAAAAGTGGACCTCTAAGCTCCTCCCCTCGAAGGAGGAGTAAATGAAGATTAAAAACTCTTAGCCAATCAAAAGGATAGAAGACCAAAAAGAGACAATATCATAAATCTCCTATAGCCAGTACTTCCAGTGTCACCTCAGATGTGGCCAACAATTCCATGGCCACCACTGATATTGATGTTGATATCTCCATTACCACATCTGTGGCCAGCATAGATATGGCCAATAATTCCATGGCCACTACTGATATTGAGGCTGATACCTCGATTACCACATCTCCTGTGGCCAGTACTTCCACTGCCACTCCAGATTCAGTTGGCCAAGTAAAAGGATCGAAGACCAAAAGAAGTGTCATATCTCCTGTGGCCAGTACTTCCACTGCCACTCCAGATGAGGCCAACAGCTCCATGGCCACCACTGATATTTATAATAGTGTTGCGAGTGATATTCCAGTGTCAACAAGTGCCACAAAGAGAGAGTTATTATTTGAGACTATAGATCGTCATATTGCTGGAAAGAATAATTTGATGATGATTTTTGATCCTACGAAATTATTTATTAATGTCTTATCGAAAGTATTTTGCCCTAAGTGTTGTGTTGCAAATATGGAGACTGTATATTATGAACAACATTTAGAGAGCAATGTTGTTTTAGAGTGTAATAAGTGTCACTATAGGTTGGGGAAAAAGCCACTCAAGTACATAAAAACGAATGTTGTAACTGCTAAGATGGTGTATGGGGAATTATTAGAAGGTCGTGGATATCGTGCACTTATTCGTAGAAATGCAATGTGTGGTTTACCATATATCAGTCTGGAGATATATAATAAATATGAATCTATGATAAGAGGAAGATCTATTGAGTTATGTAAGAAAAAACTTGCTCAATCTAAGGACATTATTGTTCGAGAATTTCGCAGCAAACTGAGTATTGTACCAGATGACGCAAAAATTCTTGACATTGATATAATATATGATGGAATATGGCACTTAAGGGAAGTAAGTGGACATAACTCAAATATAGGTATTGGTGTAGTTATAGATACTTTAACAAAATTAGTAGTTGATTATCAAATTTTTAGCAATTTCTGTAATATGTGTTCTTCTATGGATAGTAGTTGGAACAAAAAGAAAATAACTAATGATGAATATAAAGACTTTCAAGAAAGACACAAACTTAAATGCAAGATAAACCAAAAAGAATCCTGTGCAAAGATAGAAAATGAAGCAGCAGTAATGATGTGGATGCGATCAATTGAAAATAATTTGAGATACAAAACAATAGTGTGTGATGGTGATAGCAAAATACATAAAGCAATTGTTGACCTCAATGATGGTGAGGGTCCATATCCAGGTGTAAATGTTGAAGTAAATGAGGATTGTATCAATAACTTTGCTTAACGTCTAAATAACAGACTAACAAATTTAGTAAAGTCACAGTCACAGAAAGAATTGAAAAATGGGAGAAAGAGGAAAAAAACGGGCATGTTGACATACTTTGTAATCGATAAGTTGACACACTACTTTTATAAGAATCTGCGAGAGAGCAACAACCATGATGTTGAAGATATAAGGAATTGTATTATGGCAAGTTTTTTTCATTGTTCCTCAACTGATGAAAAACCACAGCATCACCTTTGCCCTAATAATTCCTGGTGTTTCTACCAGAATGCAATAGCAGAAAACTTTCCCCCACCATCTCACACCACAATGATGAAAGTACAACTCCAGTTAAAACCTGTATATATGGAGGAAGTGCATAATATTTACAAAGACCTAACAACAGATGAAATTATGCAGTATTGTGTAAAAGGCAGAATGAAAACTATTCATTATGAAAGTCTTAATCAATACATATTGTCTTATTGCAATAAAGATGGTTTTCAAACAAAGAGGCAAGCTGATTTCGTAGCTAACCATGCTATAGCAGAATACAATGAGTATGTAAAGAGTTGTATCCCACTTGGCTACGGAAGTTCAGCATTCACTCAAACACCCTTTGAAAAATGGACAAGAGCATGCAGGTAGTAGAGGCCAAAGAAAGGAAGAAGAGGAAAAGGAAATGACAGGACACTATCTTACAAGCCTGATGGACATTAGATTATCATCATATATCCACTTACACCTGGCCAAATGTAGGTAATTCTTTTTTTGTGTGTGTGTATTTTTATATACATAAATATCATGTGTGAAATTACAGCATCTGTTTATATAATCAATCACTGGGAATAATAACTGGGAATAAGATTTTGAGCATTAATTTCTTTCTTTCCAGATGATAGACACCAGTTGGAAAAACAGGATACTACATTCTGTATTCACAGGATATAGTATCCTGTTTATACTGCCAGATGCCACATCCTGTTTATTATTAAAATATAGAAGTTGAGAAACAGGATGTTATATCTTCTGAATGATTCAGACGTTGTTTAAGATTTAGAAAGTAATATGCTCGTATGTATATAAGTTAGCTTCTGAAGTCTTTGAAAAAATACCACAATAAACAAAGTAGCAATTTATAAAAGTGATATGATGGTATTGGATATAAATATGTCTGTTAAATCAAATTATATTTAAGTTCCTCCCCTTAGAAACTATATAAAGTTAGGTTCAGTCAGGAAAAGATTTAAAAAAACTAAATGGTGAATATATGGCTTGATGATTGATGATTTAATGGAATTTTAGATTCTGAGAAAATTGACCACAAAAGTAGTAATTTTCCTGTAGCCAGTACTTTAAAATGCCAGCATCTCCATTACCACATCTCCTGTGGCCAGTACTTCCACTGCTACCCTAAATGTGGCCAACACACTTGCAAGTGCCACAAAGAGTGAGTTATTATTTGAGGCTATAGATCCTCGTATTACCGGAAAGAATTTGATTTTTGATTCTAGAAAATTATTTATTAATGTTTATCGAAAGTATTTTGCCCTAAGTGTTGTGTTAACATATAGAGAGCGCTGTTGTTTTAGAATGTACTAAGTGTCACTATAAGTTGGGAAAAAAACACTCAAGGAGCACAAAAAAACAAATGCTGTAACTGCTAAGATGGTGTATGGGGAATTGTTAGCAGGTCGTGGATATCGTGAATTTATTCGTAGAAATGCAGTGTGTGGTTTACCATATATCAGTCTGGAGACATACAATAAATATGAATCTATGATAACAGAAAAATCTATTAAGTTATGTAAGAAAATACTTGCTGAATCTAAGGACATTATTGTTCGAGAATATTTTGTGATTATAGAAAAATTTTCCATGATGCCAAAATTTTTTTATGATGGTAAAATATTTTGGAACATAAAATAAAATTGTGTGATCATAGAAAAATTTTCCATGATGCCAAAATTTTTTTATGATGGTAAAATATTTTGGAATATCAAATAAAATTGTGTGATTATAGAAAAATTTTCCATGTCAAAATTTTTTTATGATGGTAAAATATTTTGGAACATCAAATAAAATTGTGTGATCATAGAAAAATTTTCCATGATGCAGAAAATTATCAAGGTTATCCAGTCACACCCCCAGTAAACCCACCCACCCTCACCCTCCACAAGAACAGAAAATTATCAAGGTTATCCAGTCACACCCCCAGTAAACCCACCCACCCTCCCCCTCCACAAGAACAGAAAATTATCAAGGTTATCCAGTCACACCCCCAGTAAACCTACCAACCCTCACCCTCCACAAGAACAGGAAATAATCAAGGTTATCCAGTCACACCCCCAGTAAACCCACCAACCCTCACCCTCCACAAGAACAGGAAATAATCAAGGTTATCCAGTCACACCCCCAGTAAACCCACCAACCCTCACCCTCCACAAGAACAGGAAATAATCAAGGTTATCCAGTCACACCCCCAGTAAACCCACCCACCCTCACCCTCCACAAGAACAGAAAATTATCAAGGTTATCCAGTCACACCCCCAGTAAACCTACCAACCCTCACCCTATAAAAGTATATTGAGGTTAATAGTAAACCCACCCACCCTCACCCTCCACAAGAACAGAAAAATCAAGGTTATCCAGTCACACCCCCAGTAAACCTACCAACACCCTCCACAAGAACAGGAAATAATCAAGTAAACCCCCAGTAAACCCCCACCCTCACCCTCAACAGGAACTCAAGCAAGGCTATTCAGTCACACCCAGTTCCCAGTTCCCAGTCACAGTCACACTGTGATAGAATTCAGTCTTAAACACACATACTCCACTGCACTTTCCTTCTCTTGGTAACCCAGTCCCCAGTTCCCAGTCAGTCACACTGTGATAGAATTCAGTCTTAAATACATACTTTTCTTGGTAAGTAATATAAAACAAGTTTTGAATTAATATACATATATTTTAACTAAAACATGTTGTGAATTAAATGGTGATAGTAACATAAGTGGTGATGTGGTATACCATAATGGTAAAACATAGATGGTAATACATTCTGTGCTTTTCTCAACTGGTATCTTAGTGATGGTAATATGTGCAGTACAGAATGTATGTACATAATGTTTCTCAATCATTGTCTTGGTACAGGATGTATGTACATCATTTCTCAATTGGTGTCTTGGTGATGGTAATACATTCTGTGTAGTACAATACATCATGTTTCTCAATCAGTGTCTCATGTTTCTCAATTAGTGTTTTGGTGATGGTAATACATTCTGTGCAGTACAGGATGTATGTACATCATATTTCTTAATTGGTGTCTTGTTATATCTTTTTAATTTTTTCTTTTCTTCCTAGATTTGAAGATGTGGGTAATTGCTTTCCAGAATTAACATGGAACTCTCCTTTTTGAAGCAAATACCAACATGGAACTTCCTTTTTTTTTATTTTTACATGTAACTAACATTGCTTAAGTTATAAATATTTCATCTATATTTTAATCTACATTTTAATCTGTATAAATATTTTTTGTATATTTTTTAATAAATATATTTATTTACTGTTTTAGTTAACCTTTTATGAATTAATGAGAGAATTCAGTGATATTGCTTGAATTATAAATATTTCATGTACATTTGATTTATATAAATATTTTTTGTATATTTTTAATAAATATATTTATTTGCTGTTTTAGTTAACCTTTATGAATGAATGATTGAATGTGAAAGCATTGTTATAAATATTTTATCTATATTTGATTTATATACTCATATTATGTATAATCTGTATAAATATTTTTTGTATATTTTTAATAAACATATTTATTTATTGTTTTAGTTAACCTCTATGAATGAATGAATGAATGAATGAGAAAATTCAGTGATCTTTGAGTTTTAGGTGGTTCGGGTCAAAGGAAAGCGGGGTAGGGGGACAGGAAAACCGACAGGCCGGGAGATGGGAAAATATGTATATGCAAACACCTTCACCCAATCAATCAACATCCATATACTTGTGCATGTCAAAATATAGAATTTATTACTAAAATGGTTTGAAACAAAGGCCCCAAAATATGGAATTAATTACTAAAATAAATGACTTGAAACAACTCATAAAAAAAAATTTCCAATTATTGACCGATTATGTGTAAATTCTAGAGTCCTAAAGTTTAGTGAGAGAAAGCTGAAAGGTCTACATATGAAAAAATGGAAAACTAGTTTTCCCGAGTTTCATTTTATAGAATGGAAGACATTACAAAAATTGAGATGATTTTGACTGGTTTTACAATAAAAAGTAGGTTTAAATTAAACTCAAAGTAGCAGAAATTTTTAATTTTTACCAAAAGTAAACAAAATATGCTACATATCTAATATATGTAAACTGGTCCGATGAATTAAAGCACAGCAACTATAAAATAAAGTTTAATATAAAACTAGCGTCCTCAGTGTGCATTTTATTTTTTAAACTCACTGATTTGGCATTTGATCGACTTGTAAAGCACATTTTGACACGTTAACTTCCGGTAAAAATTTAATGAGTCTCCCTGTTGGAGCACGGTTTTAAGCAACTTCCAATACAAATATTATGCAATATTTAACAAATATCTGTAGTATATACTCTATTCTTTCAATTCAGATTAATAAATAATGAATTAAAGCATAGGAAATATTAAAATGTACAGTGTGAAATCAGTGGTTTAATGAAAACATCAACAAGTCTCAACTTCAGTTTATTTCCTTTTAAATTTTATTCTGTCTAAATTTAATATAAAACTAACTTCCTCAGTGTTCCTTTTATTTTTTAAATTTGCTCATTTGGCATTTGGTCGAATTTTAGTGCAAATTGTGACAAGTTAACTTCCTGTAAAAATTGTATGAGTCTCCCTGTTGGAGCACAGTTTTAAGCAACTTCCAATACGAATATTATGCAATATTTAACAAATATCTGTAGTATATACTCCATTCTTTCAATTCAGATGAATAAATGATAAATTAAAGAATAGACACTATTAAAATGTGCAGTGTGAAATCAGTGGTTTAATGAAAACACAAACAAGTCTCAACTTCAGTTTGCCTCCTTTTAAATTGTATTCTGTTTAAGTTTAATATGAAACTAGCTTCCTCAGTGTGAGTTTTATTTTTTAAACTCGCTCATTTGGCATTTGGTCGAATTTTAATGCAAATTGTGACAAGTTAACTTCCGGTAAGAATTGAATGAGTCTCCCTGTTGGAGCACGGTTTTAAGCAACTTCCAATACGAATATTATGCAATATTTAACAAATATCTGTAGCATATACTGTGTTCCTTCAATTCAGATTAATAAATGATGAATTAAAGCATAGTCACTATTAAAATGTACGGTGTGAAATCAGTGGTTTAATGAAAACACCAATAAGTCTCAACCTCAGTTTATCTCCTTTTAAATTTTATTCTGTCTAAGTTTAATATAAAACTAGCTTCCTCAGTGTGAGTTTTATTTTTTAAACTCGCTCATTTGGCATTTGGTCGAATTTTAATCCACATTGTGACAAGTTAACTTCCGTTAAAATTTGAATGAGTCGCCCTGTTGGAGCTCGGTTGTAAGCAACTTCCAATACGAATATTATGCAATATTTAACAAATATCTGTAGTATATACTCCATTCTTTCAACTCAGATCAATAAATGATGATTTAAAGAATAACCACTATTAAAATGTACAGTGTGAAATCAGTGGTTTAATAAAAACACCAACAAGTCTCAACTTCAGTTTATCTCCTTTTAAATTGTATTCTGTCTAAGTTTAATATAAAACTAGCTTTCTCAGTGCGAGTTTTATTTTTTAAATTCGCTCATTTGGCATTTGGTCGATTTTTAATGCTTATTTTGACAAGTTAACTTCCGGTAAAAATTGAATGAGTCTCCTTGTTGGAGCACGGTTGTAAGCAACTTCCAATACGAATATTATGCAATATTTAACAAATATCTGTAGTATATACTCCATTCTTTCAATTTAGATCAATAACTGATGAATTGAAGTATAGCCACTATTAAAATGTACAGTGTGAAATCAGTGGTTTAATGAAAACACCAACAAGTCTCAACTTCAGTTTATCTCAAAAATAATATAAAAACTTTGGAAATTACATACAACTTTAACTCACCAAATGTTGAAGCGAGTGAAGTCTTCAAGCTACACTGTGAATGTAAGTACTGTGTATTTCTCTCTAATGTTCTGGCTTTTATACTCCCTCAACAGGAACAAGGTTACTTTCTACTCAAGCAAGGTTATCCACTTTCACTAGTCAGACTACTATAAAAGAGGCAACACAGGTACAGAGATCACAGAACTTCATTGCAATTGTTTCTCTGCACTTCTCTTCTCTTGGTAAGTAATATAAAATAAAGTTGTGTAGTGAGTGAAGTTTCATGTCATATTTGTAGTATTATGTTTATCTGGTGTGGTATTGTCTGGTGTGGTGTGATTATTGTCTAAATCTAGGTTTATCTTGTGTGGTGTAATGTCTGGTATTATCTATGTGTCTGTTTTCTGTCTGGTATTACTGTTTACTGACAAATGAGGTAAACTGAACCTGAAACTGGGTGGTATTATTATTAAAATCCCACATTTTCCTTGTGTATTTTAATAGAATGAAAGCCTATAATTATCGTTCATCCACTCTTTACACATCATATTCTGCATAATTTTATTATAATCTTAGCTTCTAAGATGTACATTTTATTTTTTAAATACACTAACTCGATATTTAGTCCACTTGTATTACTATTTGCTTCACTTAGATCTCCGGCAGAAATTAAACAAATGTGCTATTTTGAAATAAGATTTAGGTTGGTTCCATTACAAAAATCATGCAGTGATCAATATATTTCGGAAGAATACATTTCATTGTAGTAATGGAGATCAATGCATTACAAATATGAGCATAGCTACTATTAAAAAACATACTGAGAACACGGTGTTTTAATAAAAATTCCACCCAATTCCAGATTCTGTTTAACTCATTATACATAGTATTCTGCATAATTTTAATATACTCACAACTTCCGAAGTATACATTTTATTTTTTAAACCCACTAACTTGATATTTAGTACACTTGTAATCTCACTGACTTCACTTGGATCTCCAGTAAGATCTAAGTGAAGTCAGTGAGATTACAAATGGACTAAATATCAAGTTAGTGGGTTTAAAAAATAAAATGTACACTGCAGAAGCTGCGAGTATATTAAAATTATGCAGAATACGATGTATAATGAGCTAAACAGAAGCTGGAATTGGGTGGATTTTTTATTAAAACACCGCATTCTCAGTGTGTATTTTAATAGTAGCTACGCTCATATTTGTCATTCATCGATCTCTATTACTACAACATAATGCATTCTGCCGAAATCTATTGATCACTGCATGATTTTCGTATTGGAAACAACCTAAATCTCTATTAAAGAAAGCACATTTGTTTAATTTCTGCCGGAGATCCAAGTGAAGTCAGTGAGATTACAAGTGGACTAAATATAAAGTTAGTGGGTTTAAAAAAAGGGCTAAACAGAAGCTGGAATTGGGTGGATTTTTTATTAAAACACCGCATTCTCAGTGCGTTTTTTAATAGTAGCTATGCTCATATTTTTCATTTATCGATCTCTATTACTACAACGGAATGTATTCTGCCGAAATGTATTATTAACTGCATAATTTGTCCAGAGGGCTGAGGAAGGGTTGTTGAGGAGATTCGGACATGTAGAGAGAATGGAGCGAAACAGAATTACTTTTCAGTCTGTAGTGGAAGGAAGGCGGTGTAGGGGTCGGCCTAGGAAAGGTTGGAGGGATGGGGTATAGGACGTTTTGTATGCGAGGGGCTTGGACTTCCAACAGACGTGCGTGAGAGTGTTTGATAGGTGTGAATTGAGACAAATGGTTTTTAATACTTGACGTGCTGTTGGAGTGTGAGCAAAGTAACATTTATGAAGGGGTTAAGGGAAACCGGCAGGCCGGACTGTCTTAAACTGTAGTGTAAAGCACCCTTCTGGCAAGACAGTGATGGAGTGAATGATGGTGAAAGTTTGCCTTTTTCGGGTCACCCTGCCTTGGTGGGAATCGGCCAGTGTGATAATAATAATAAACATTCCATTGTAATAATAGAGATCGATGAATGACAAATATGAGCATAGATATTATTAAAAAATACACTGAGAATGCGGTTTTAATAAAAATTCCACCCATTTCCAAAATTCCTTTAATTACATTTTTTTTTTACTTTTTAATATAAATGATTTTTAGGCTTATAAATACAAAACACTAAATACATTCTAGCAAAATAACTACATCAACATATTTTTTAGCCAAATTCACTATGCTATTGCTATTTAAGCCAAGATCGCAAGTTCTGCCTATTCGGCACGACATATATATATATATATATATATATATATATATATATATATATATATATGTAGAGTATGTAGGAAAGAGGGAAATTTTTTCCCAGTAAAAGTAGGCCTTAGACAAGGATGTGTGATGTCACCGTGGTTGTTTAATATATTTATAGATGGGGTTGTAAGAGAAGTAAATGCGAGGGTCTTGGCAAGAGGCGTGGAGTTAAAAGATAAAGAATCACACACAAAGTGGGAGTTGTCACAGCTGCTCTTTGCTGATGACACTGTGCTCTTGGGAGATTCTGAAGAGAAGTTGCAGAGATTGGTGGATGAATTTGGTAGGGTGTGCAAAAGAAGAAAATTAAAGGTGAATACAGGAAAGAGTAAGGTTATGAGGATAACAAAAAGATTAGGTGATGAAAGATTGAATATCAGATTGGAGGGAGAGAGTATGGAGGAGGTGAACGTATTCAGATATTTGGGAGTGGACGTGTCAGCGGATGGGTCTATGAAAGATGAGGTGAATCATAGAATTGATGAGGGAAAAAGAGTGAGTGGTGCACTTAGGAGTCTGTGGAGACAAAGAACTTTGTCCTTGGAGGCAAAGAGGGGAATGTATGAGAGTATAGTTTTACCAACGCTCTTATATGGGTGTGAAGCGTGGGTGATGAATGTTGCAGCGAGGAGAAGGCTGGAGGCAGTGGAGATGTCATGTCTGAGGGCAATGTGTGGTGTGAATATAATGCAGAGAATTCGTAGTTTGGAAGTTAGGAGGAGGTGCGGGATTACCAAAACTGTTGTCCAGAGGGCTGAGGAAGGGTTGTTGAGGTGGTTCGGACATGTAGAGAGAATGGAGCGAAACAGAATGACTTCAAGAGTGTATCAGTCTGTAGTGGAAGGAAGGCGGGGTAGGGGTCGGCCTAGGAAGGGTTGGAGGGAGGGGGTAAAGGAGGTTTTGTGTGCGAGGGGCTTGGACTTCCAGCAGGCATGCTTGAGCGTGTTTGATAGGAGTGAATGGAGACAAATGGTTTTTAATACTTGACGTGCTGTTGGAGTGTGAGCAAAGTAACATTTATGAAGGGATTCAGGGAAACCGGCAGGCCGGACTTGAGTCCTGGAGATGGGAAGTACAGTGCCTGCACTCTGAAGGAGGGGTGTTAATGTTGCAGTTTAAAAACTGTAGTGTAAAGCACCCTTCTGGCAAGACAGTGATGGAGTGAATGATGGTGAAAGTTTTTCTTTTTCGGGCCACCCTGCCTTGGTGGGAATCGGCCGGTGTGATAATAAATAAAAAAAAAATAAAAAATATATATATATATATATATATATATATATATATATATATATATATATATGCAATAAGATCACAGTAAACAGGTGATTTCAGAATATGCAAAACAACCACTCTGAGAGAATAGAGAAATTCCAAGCACTTTCGTGACTACTCACATTATCAAGGAACTATATAAGGGGTCTGGCCAGCACCTCATTATCAGATCCCACAACAGTTAAACACCTGATGCGCGCCGAACGAACTCGGATACGTACTTTGCACAACTCACCCACAAACTATTCTACCCAAGAAAATTTTAAAATTATTATTTGTCCAGTGTATTATTAAATTCTTCCCAAATTCTATTAATTATAAATGGATCTAATTTATATTAACCAAAGGAAATATTCACATTATTGTCAAAACTGCTTTTTATGAAACAAGATTCAATTATATTCCTGTCGACCATGGACTTGCTTGATACTACTTTCTCAACTTTTTGAAAATCAATTGGATGGTTAAAATCTCTTACATGAATAAATAGAGCATCGGAATAATGTCCAGTTCTAATGTTATATATATGTTGTTTTAATCTTAGTTCCAGATTTTTACCAGTTTGACCGCAATAAACTTTATCGCAAATTTTACAAGGAATCTTATAGACACATCCATCAGCATTTTGGGATGAATTCTTTATCAAAAGCTTTTTTACTGTATCAAGATTTTTTAATACAACTTTAATATTAAAAGTCTTAAGAAGGGAAGGCATATCAACCAAGTTTTCATGGTAAGGGAGAACCAACATATTTTTAGTTGAATAAGGCTGGTTGTCCCTTTTTGGATTGTAAGAAGTATTTCTAGCAACTTTAAAAGATTTATCAATTACATTTCTTGGGTATTTTAAATCATTACCTATTTCATAAATTTCTGATATTTCCTCATCTATGAACTCAGGACTACAAATTCGTAAAGCTCTCAAAAACATTGATGAGAAAACAGACAGTTTGACTCTATCTTGATGCGACGAATAATAGTGGACATAGGAACAGTTATTTGTAGGTTTTCTGTAAATTTTAAATTTGAATTCATTATTACCCTTAATAATTAAAACATCTAGAAAAGGCAATGAGTTATTTTCTTCAAACTCAACAGTAAAGTTTATAGAATGGGCTATGCTTTTTAATTTTCCAAGGAAATGGTGTATATCTACATTTTTGGGCATAAGACACAAAATATCATCAACATATCTGAAACATTTAGCTCTATTAGGGAGGATTGTGTTAAGCAACCTTGTTTCAAAAAATTCCATGTATAGGTTACTAAGAACAGGTGAAAGAGGATTTCCCATTGCCATACCAAACTTCTGAGTGTAAAACTTATCATTATATACAAATTTTGCATCAACAATGCAAAGTTTAATAAGTTTAATGATAGTAGGAACTGGCAATGGTAAATCATAGTTAACGAGTTCTTCAGATAAGAAACTTAATAAATCAACAACAGGAACTTTCGTAAACAAGGAAGTAACATCAAAACTAACCATGATAAAATCATTTAAGTCAGTCAAGGAGCTTAATTTATCAACCAAGTCTATGCTGTTTTTAACATTAAAGTTAGAAATTTTGCCAACAATAGGTCTCAAAATATCAACAAGCCATTTGGATAATTTATATGACTCTTCAGAATGTTCTCGATAAGCTTTCCTAATCATATATCTTTTGTTTCACAGTTTTCTTATGCACTGAGTTAAAAATTCGACTTAATTTTTTAAAAAATTGTTTAAATGAACAAGTTCTGCCCAAGTCTCTTTTACCCAATAGACTCCTTGACATGAGAGATCGTCTTTTTGATGATTTTATGAGAATTATTCTTCAGAAACATATTGAAATAACTAAAATGCAGGAGAAGGAAGCATTCAAAATATTGAGAAATAAAAAATACTCTTTTAATCAGGCCATTCCATCAGAATGGAAACACAGTATGTTGGATCATTGCTATAATAAACTCAGAAGAATTTGTAATGAACTCAAGAGCAAACTACAAAGAAAATTAGACATTTTAATTGAAAATAGTGATTGGGCAAAGCATGCTAATAACAATTTTGTTGTTAACTTATCAGATGAAATTTTAGACAAACATACAACTGCTGCTCTAGGTTTTGGCCTAAGTTTTGCAACTTCAAAAAAACTTAATAATGTTGAAATTGCAAAAGCCTTTTGTAACTTTGAAAAATTTTCTGATTTATCCTCTGATGAAATTAATATTAGTAAAGGAATGGTATACAGCTCATTGTTAAAACCAAACATTCCCAATTGCCCTCAAAGATTCTTTAAGTCTTATGATACACTTAATAACAATAAAAATTTGCGCCTTACTAAAGCAGACAAAATAAATGCAATAGTAATTATGAAAAAAATGATTACCAAGAAAAAATGAATAATCTCTTAGATGATACTGAAACCTATTCTAAACTTAGGGAAAATCCCCTAGAAACCATTAACAGCAATTTCAATAAAACAATAAAACTTCTACTGAAAGGCAAATATGAATTAGTCAAACAATTTACTTCCACTAATCCATCTTTACCTTACATGTATGGATTAATAAAAACACACAAAAGAAGGAATCCAGTCAGACCAATTATTAGCTCCATAGGGTCAGTTTCATATAAATTATCAAAATGGTTTGTTGATATTTTGAGCCCAATTGTTGGCAAAATTTCTAACTTTAATATTAAAAACAACATAGACTTTGTTGATAAATTAAGCTCCTTGACTGGCTTAAATGATTTTAACATGGTTAGTTTTGATGTTACTTCCTTGTTTACGAAAGTTCCTGTTGATGATTTATTAAGTTTCTTATCTGAAGAACTCGTTAACTATGATTTACCATTGCTAGTTCCTACTATCATTAAACTTATTAAACTTTGCATTCTTGATGCAAAATTTGTATTTAATGATAAGCTTTACACTCAGAAGTTTGGTATGGCAATGGAAAATCCTCTTTCACCTGTTCTTAGTAACCTATACATGGAATTTTTTGAAACAAGGTTGCTTAACACAATCCTCCCTAATAGAGGTAAATGGTTCAGATATGTTGATGATATTTTGTGTCTTATGCCCAAAAATGTAGATATACACCATTTCCTTGGAAAATTAAAAAGCTTAGCCCATTCTATAAACTTTACTGTTGAGTGTGAAGAAAATAACTCATTGCCTTTTCTAAATGTTTTAATTATTAAGGGTAATAATGAACTCAAATTTAAAATTTACAGAAAACCTACAAATAACTGTTCCTATGTCCACTATTATTCCTCGCATCAAGATAGAATCAAACTGTCTGTTTTTTGATCAATGTTTTTTGAGAGCTTTACGAATTTGTAGTCCTTAGTTCATAGATGAGGAAATATCCAAAATTTATGAGATAGGTAATGATTTAAAATACCCAAGAAATGTAATTAATAAATCTTTTTAAGTTGCTAGGAATACTTTTTACAATCCAAAAAGGGACAACCAGCCTTATTCAACTAAAAATATGTTGGTTCTCCCTTATCATGAAAACTTAGTTGATATGCCTTCTCTTCTTAAGACTTTTAATATTAAAGTTGTATTCAAAAGTCTTGATACAGTAAAAAAACTTTTGATAAAGAATTTCCCCCAAAATGCTGATGGATGTGTCTATAAGATTCCTTGTAAAATTTGCGATAAAGTTTATTACGGTCAAACTGGTAAAAATCTGGAACTAATATTAAAACAACATAAATATAGCATTAGAACTAGACAAGATTCCAATGCTCTATTTATTCATGTAAGAGATTTTAACCATCCAATTGATTTTCAAAAAGTTGAGAAAGTAGTATAAAGCAAGTCCATGGTAGACAGAAATATAATTGAAACTTGTTTCATAAAAAGCAGTTTTGACAATAATATGAATATTTCCTTTGGTTTATATAAATTAGATCCATTTAAAATTAATAGAATTTGGGAAGAATTTAAAAATACACTCGACAAATAATAATTTTTAAATTTTCTTGGGTAGAATAGCTTGTTTGTGAGTTGTGCAAAGGACCTGTCCAGTTGGGCCGGTGCCTGTCAGGTGTTTAACCGTTGTGGGATCTGATAGTGAGGTGTTAGCCAGACCCCTTATATAGCTTCCTTGGATGCTTTACTTTCATAGTTCCTTGATAATGAGAGTAGTCACGAAAGCGCTTGGAATTTCTCTATTCTTTCAGAGTGGTTGTTTTGCATATTCTGAAATCACCTGTTTACTGTGATCTTATTGCATATATATATATATATATATATATATATATATATATGTATATGTATATGTATATATATATATATATATATATATATATATATATATATATATATATATATATATATATATATATATATATATATATATATATATATATATATATATATATATATATATATATATATATATATATATATATATATATATATATATATATACATACACATATATATATATATATATATATATATATATATATATATATATATATATATATATATATATATATATATATATACATATATATATAAATATATATATATATATATATATATATATATATATATATATATATATATATATATATATATATATGTATATTTATATTTATATATATATATATATATATATATATATATATATATATATATATATATATATATACATATACACATATACATATATATATATATATATATATATATATATATATATATATATATATATATATATATATATATATATATATATATTTGAACTCCTGAGCACCGTGCCATAAGCACAGTCATTGCTAAACTCGTAGACTACTCTCTCCTGACAGCCAATGACACAGGCAATGATTTAATAAAAGATATCAGTACTAAGAACAAAGTCTCTGTTGACGATATTTACAGACTCAAAAACTCTACCATTTTCAGAATACGCTGTACTACTCCTGCTGAACCCTCTACACTCTTCAGTCAAGGAATCTTTGCCAAGACCGTCCGCATTCCTCCAAACACTCTCTTCACTCCGAACTTCCACCCAATCACACAATGTCTTAAATGCTACAAATTCGGCCACGACAAAAACCGATGCACATATACACAAGTATGCTCCAGATGTTCAGCAACTGGCTACTTCTGACGTGTACTTAGCTCTGTGAAGACCTGTTCGTGTGCTCTCTGTGAATTTGAACCAAGATGCCCTCTCTTGAGCAATTTTACCAGCAGCTGAGAGAAGAGCTCAGAGTTGCTTAGCTGGAGATACGGCGATTAACGGAGGTGAACAAGAGGATTCGTAGTAATCCTCCTGTTGTGAGTCCCCAGGTTAAGAGGGGAGCTTGGTCAGTGGCCGAGCAACATGGAACCAAGCTGAAGATCAAGAAGACTGTTGGAGAGGCAGAAACAACGAGAAACCAGAAGACTACCGTGGAAACTTCCAACCCATTCTCGGTGCTACCTGACGAATGTGAGTGTTCTACTGGGAATGCCACAATAAGCACCAAGGAAGCATTGGCAGACGTGAGTGAGACATCCCTAGAAACCCCAACGAAGACCATCAAGAACGTCTTGACGAATTCCACAAGTGGCGTAATGCTACTTGACGAATGTGAGTCAACTACTGAGAGCATCACGACAGACGACGCCAAGGAAGGTAAAAACATTGTTGTTGTTGGGGATAGCCAGATTAGGTACATGGATAGGGCATTCTGCTTGAAGGATAGGAGTAGGAGGCAGAGAGTGTGTTTTCCTGGGGCTGGGATGAAGGATATTGTTAGCCATCTGGATGACATCATGAGAGGTAATGGGAGCAATCCTATTATCTGTCTCAGTGCTGAAGGCAACGATGTTGGCAGACGTAGGAGTGAGGACCTGACTAGCAGGTATAGGTCAGCAATAGAGATAATTAGGAGGAAGGGTGGGAAACCTGTCATATGTGGCATTTTGCCAAGGAGAGGAGTTGGAAATGAATGGTTGTCCAGAGCAATTGGTGTCAATTGCTGGCTGGACAAATACTGTAAGGAAAATGCGGTAACATTCATTGACAACTGGGACCTCTTCTATGGCAGAAATGACATGTATGCAAGGGATGGGGTTCACTTATCTAGGTGTGGGGAGGGAGCACTGGCAACTGCAGTGGAGGGAGCTGTTAGGTCTTTAAACTAGGAATAGTTAGTGGTATGGGTTTTGGCGGGAAAACAGTGAAGTTGCAGTGTAGTAATATGAGTACTAGGAGAACTAGTAATAGGCAAAATGAGGTGGATATTGGAAAGCCAGTGACACTAATTGACAAGGACAGTAATATGTTTAGTGGAATAACAGAAAGGAGCAGGAAGGGTAAAGAGAAAGGAGGGTCCCTAAATATATATTACACAAATAGTCGTAGTGCTAGGAATAAGATGGACGAGTTGAGACTAGTCGCTAGTGCAGGTAACATTGATGTATTTGCCATAACTGAGACGTGGTTTAATTCAAAAAGTCGGGACATGCCTGCGGAATGTCACATTCAGGGTTTTAAATTGTTCCAAGTAGATAGAAGTATCGGAAAGGGGGGTGGGGTGTATTGTATGTCCGAGATCGCTTGAACTGTTGCATAAAAACAGAGTCTGTTTGGATAGAATTTTCAGAGGGGCATGAAAAATTGATTTTAGGTGTGATATACTGTCCCCCAAACTTAGATAGGGACCAGAGGAGACTACTATGGGATGAAATTGTTAAGGCCACAAGTCACGATAAAATATTAATTCTATTAGACTTTAACTTTAGTCATATTGATTGGAATTTCTTGACTGGGAATTTAGAATCATACGACTTCTTAGAAGTAGTTCAGGATTGCTTTTTGAAGCAGTTTTTGACAGAACCTACAAGGGGAAATAACCTGCTTGACTTAGTTCTGGCAAACAATGAATCCCTTGTTAATAATTTAGAAATTTCAGAGGAACTGGGTGCTAGCGACCACAAATCAATTACATTTAGCATTGAATGGAAGTATAATAGTAGGGATAACTCAGTAACAGTCCCAGATTTTTGCTTAGCAGATTACGATGGGCTTAGAGAACACCTATCATCTGTTGACTGGGGTAACGAAGAGAACTATCAATATGACAGTTTTTTGAACACTATACATGCTGCTCAAAGAACTTTTATCCCATATAAAGAAATTAGATCAAATAGAAATGACTCAAAATGGATGAATAATAGGCTGAAATATCTACTAGGGCATAAGAAAGGAATTTATAGGCGTATCAAAAGAGGTGAGGGAGCTTCCTATGAATCAGTATATTGACATTAAGAGAGACATTAAAAAGGGGATAAGAAAAGCTAAAAGGGACTATGAAATTAAAGTTGCTAGGGATTCTAAAACTAACCCAAAAAGTTTTTTCCAGGTTATTTTTTTATTATCACACTGGCCGATTCCCACCAAGGCAGGGTGGCCCGAAAAAGAAAAACTTTCACCATCATTCACTCCATCACTGTCTTGCCAGAAGGGTGCTTTACACTACAGTTTTTAAACTGCAACATTAACACCCCTCCTCCAGAGTGCAGGCACTGTACTTCCCATCTCCAGGACTCAAGTCCGGCCTGCCGGTTTCCCTGAACCCCTTCATAAATGTTACTTTGCTCACACTCCAACAGCACGTCAAGTATTAAAAACCATTTGTCTCCATTCACTCCTATCAAACACGCTCACGCATGCCTGCTGGAAGTCCAAGCCCCTCGCACACAAAACCTCCTTTACCCTCTCTCTCCAACCTTTCCTAGGCCGACCCCTACCCCGCCTTCCTTCCACTACAGACTGATACACTCTTGAAGTCATTCTGTTTCGCTCCATTCTCTCTACATGCCCGAACTACCTCAACAACCCTTCCTCAGCCCTCTGGACAACAGTTTTGGTAATCCCGCACCTCCTCCTAACTTCCAAACTACGAATTCTCTGCATTATATTCACACCGCACATTGCCCTCAGACATGACATCTCCACTGCCTCCAGCCTTCTCCTCGCTGCAACATTCATCACCCATGCTTCACACCCATATAAGAGCGTTGGTAAAACTATACTCTCATACATTCCCCTCTTTGCCTCCATGGACAAAGTTCTTTGTCTCCACAGACTCCTAAGTGCACCACTCACTCTTTTTCCCTCATCAATTCTAAGATTCACCTCATCTTTCATAGACCCATCCGCTGACACGTCCACTCCCAAATATCTGAATACATTCACCTCCTCCATACTCTCTCCCTCCAATCTGATATTCAATCTTTCATCACCTAATCTTTTTGTTATCCTCATAACCTTACTCTTTCCTGTATTCACCTTTAATTTTCTTCTTTTGCACACCCTACCAAATTCATCCACCAATCTCTGCAACTTCTCTTCAGAATCTCCCAAGAGCACAGTGTCATCAGCAAAGAGCAGCTGTGACAACTCCCACTTTGTGTGTGATTCTTTATCTTTTAACTCCACGCCTCTTGCCAAGACCCTCGCATTTACTTCTCTTACAACCCCATCTATAAATATATTAAACAACCACGGTGACATCACACATCCTTGTCTAAGGCCTACTTTTACTGGGAAATAATTTCCCTCTTTCCTACATACTCTAACTTGAGCCTCACTATCCTCGTAAAAACTCTTCACTGCTTTCAGTAACCTACCTCCTACACCATACACTTGCAACATCTGCCACATTGCCCCCCTATCCACCCTGTCATACGCCTTTTCCAAATCCATAAATGCCACAAAGACCTCTTTAGCCTTATCTAAATACTGTTCACTTATATGTTTCACTGTAAACACCTGGTCCACACACCCCCTACCTTTCCTAAAGCCTCCTTGTTCATCTGCTATCCTATTCTCCGTCTTACTCTTAATTCTTTCAATAATAACTCTACCATACACTTTACCAGGTATACTCAGCAGACTTATCCCCCTATAATTTTTGCACTCTCTTTTATCCCCTTTGTCTTTATACAAAGGAACTATGCATGCTCTCTGCCAATCCCTTGGTACCTTACCCTCTTCCATACATTTATTAAATAATTGCACCAACCACTCCAAAACTATATCCCCACCTGCTTTTAACATTTCTATCTTTATCCCATCAATCCCGGCTGCCTTACCCCCTTTCATTTTACCTACTACCTCACGAACTTCCCCCACACTCACAACTGGCTCTTCCTCACTCCTACAAGATGTTATTCCTCCTTGCCCTATACATGAAATCACAGCTTCCCTATCTTCATCAACATTTAACAATTCCTCAAAATATTCCCTCCATCTTCCCAATACCTCTAACTCTCCATTTAATAACTCTCCTCTCCTATTTTTAACTGACAAATCCATTTGTTCTCTAGGCTTTCTTAACTTGTTAATCTCACTCCAAAACTTTTTCTTATTTTCAACAAAATTTGTTGATAACATCTCACCCACTCTCTCATTTGCTCTCTTTTTACATTGCTTCACCACTCTCTTAACCTCTCTCTTTTTCTCCATATACTCTTCCCTCCTTGCATCACCTCTACTTTGTAAAAACTTCTCATATGCTAACTTTTTCTCCCTCTCTACTCTCTTTACATCATCATTCCACCAATCGCTCCTCTTCCCTCCCGCACCCACTTTCCTGTAACCACAAACTTCTGCTGAACACTCTAACACTACATTTTTAAACCTACCCCATACCTCTTCTACCCCATTGCCTATGCTCTCATTAGCCCATCTATCTTCCAATAGCTGTTTATATCTTACCCTAACTGCCTCCTCTTTTAGTTTATAAACCTTCACCTCTCTCTTCCCTGATGCTTCTATTCTCCTTGTATCCCATCTACCTTTTACTCTCAGTGTAGCTACAACTAGAAAGTGATCTGATATATCTGTGGCCCCTCTATAAACATGTACATCCTGAAGTCTACTCAACAGTCTTTTATCTACCAATACATGATCCAACAAACTACTGTCATTTCGCCCTACATCATATCTTGTATACTTATTTATCCTCTTTTATAGAACATATGTTAGAGATAAGATAGGTCCCTTCAAAAATAACTATGGGCATCTTACTGACAAAGAGAATGAATTGTGCTCGATTTTAAATAATTATTTTCTCTAAGTTTTTACACAGGAAGACACTAGCAATATTCCAGTAATTAATTTTTATAGTGGGCCATAAGAAGATAAATTATGTAACATCACAGTCACTAGTGAAATGGTTGTAAAGCAGATAGACCGACTGAAGCAAAATAAGTCACCGGGTCCTGATGAGCTTTTTTCAAGGGTTTTTAAGGAATGTAAAATGGAACTCTGTGAACCATTAACTAATATTTTTAATTTATCTCTTCAAACAGGTGTAGTGTCTGATATGTGGAAAATGGCTAATGTAATTCCTATTTTTAAACAGAGGACAAGTCGTTACCATCAAATTACGGCCCAATAAGCCTAACCTCAATTGTAGGCAAATTACTAGAGTCAATTATAGCTGAGATTATAAGAAGCCATCTCGATAAGCATAGCTTGATTAATGATACTCAGCATGGATTCACAAGAGGCCGGTCTTGTCTAACTAATTTATTAACTTTCTTGGTTTAGAAAGACACGTAAGCAAACACTATAACATATTTATTAGAAAACGTTTCGGTTCTGGGACCTTGATCACTTCTAGCATACAGAGGTAGAAAGACATTATATATATAGGCGGAGAGTGAGATGTGACGCACGTGACCTGAGGAACGTCATAAGTACATAAGAATGGAGGAACACTATAGAAGGCCTACTGGCCCATGCGAGGCAGGTCCAAAACAACCTCTACCTATGATTAGGACGGGTAGACATTCCTCAGGTCACGTGAGTCACATCTCACTCTCCGCCTATATATATAATGTCTTTCTACCTCTGTATGTTATATTCGCTGTAACATACAGAGGTAGAAAGACATATATATATATATATATATATATATATATATATATATATATATATATATATATATATATATATATATATATATATATATATATATATATATATATATATATTCGCTGTGCTTCAGAGGTTCGTCAAGACACACCAGAGCACTGCTTACTCACGATGCATTACTCTAACAGAGTAAAGATCAAACCAGCGAGTGGCACACCCAATGAGTCGTCCAAACTAGCACTTGCAGCTGTCGTTAGTGGCAGGCTGCAAGTCAAATGTAATGCGACTTCATAGCTCAAGGAGGCCTTTGTTGTCGTCTGTACAGGCGACACAGAGGCTGAGAAACTGCTTACCACTATTGCTACTACCACTCTACGAGACCAGGGATTTCTTGTCTTGTCTTCCCCAGCACTGAAGGCCAGGAGAACTGTGTTCCTCAAGCGACTCGACAACCTTATCACTGTACAGGCCACTGAAGAAATCAAGTGATCTATCGAAGCAAAGAACCCTTGGGCCAAGGTGGACTTCATTACTAAAATACCCAATGCTTCATCCATGCTGAAGGTCACATTTAGAGACGTCAAAATGGCAGCCAGAGCTCTCGCTGAGGGCCTGGCTATTCACTACTTCCACATCAACCCAGCCTTCATCGAAGCAGAGAAATTCCAACATATCTCACAGTGCTATAATTGTTACTCATACTTACACACCACAAATGATTGTCCTATCAAGAACAAGAAGTTCTGCTCCACCTGTGGCCATGAGGGTCATGACTTCAAGAATTGCACTACTGCTTCACCACCTAAATGCTTGAACTGCAAGAATGACCACCATACTCTTGCTGCCAGGTGCCCTACCAGAAGAGACATACTCAAGAAACAACAACAACAAAACAAACCCAACCCACAAGCAACCACATATTCTGCTATCGCCATGCTTCAAGCAGACACTACCAAGATACTGCAAGCCACGCAAGCTGCTCCCACCACTTCCCTGCCAGCACCTACTGCCGACTCCACCAAGATTCTTTATTGCATTATGTATGCTCATGTACAGAATGCAGCTGAGCCTGGTTCCTTCAACACCACCATCAATGAACTTTTCAAACTAAATAATATGCCTGGCCTCACATTCCCTGCATCACCACCTTCCACTGAGATCCTAAAATCTACTGCAAATATTACGAGCATCACCGCTGCTCCACCGCTGTCATAACCTCCACTAGACACAGAGATGGACCAATCAGAGACCACAGAGACGTCGGCAAACCCCACCAATGAGAGTCCACTACCGCTTGCATCCACTGCTAGAGCAACTGACCAGTCGGAAATCTCGCCTTCACCAATTCAGCCACCAGCCAAGAAAGCAAAAACACAAGAAACTGCGGATGCACCTCACGGTGCCACTGACACTGCTGCACCACAACGAGTCCGATACCTGAAGGGTGTATACTTCTACACAACAAAGCAGTATAAGAACACAATGCTGTCTTCAGAAATCCATCAGCACCTCCAGGACGGAACAGTCAAGTATACCTACGACCAAACTTTTACATACACCACTGCAAACATGACCAGACTACTCAATGCCAACACCCAACACCTTGTGGAAGTCAAGTACACCTCAAAGAGGAAATTCAGGATGCTTCAGAATGGGGACCTTGAAGACGGTACCCTCCTCTAGCACGGCTATCCATGACCATTCACCAAGAAGATTAGTTTCCCCAGCGCTTTGCTGTCCGCTAAAGCTGGGGTGTGGCTCCAATCGACCCTCACCAGCAGATCCCGGCTACCCAACAGCAACAGACCACGGTGCATACAATAAAGAAATCCAACCCTCAGCAGTCCATACAGACTACAACAGCCCAGATAATATCCACTGTTTCGAACCCAACCCCAAATCAGGCTCTCACCAGGGAGGATATCGTAGCACTCATCAAGGTGTTCACGGATCTTATTTGCAACACAATCAACTCCACGGAACAATAGAGCACATTCCGGCAGATGGTCAATACGCTCCTGAGAGTGTGCTTGCTGACTGAGGAGGAGACAGTGGATGCCATGAATTTGCAGGTTCTCAGAGAGGGCAGGACTCAGTCTCCAGCTCAGGAAACAACAGCGACGGAATAACCTCGGTAACAAATCACACCCTCAAGGTTCTACAATCGAACATTCAGGGCCTAAGGAGGAAACAGCACCTCTTGCTGGAGGCAGTAATTCGGGATCGGGTTGACATCGTCTTGCTACAAGAAACTCTGACTGTCCCGACTATGTGCCCAAGACTACCCGGTTTTGCTGGGTATTTTTGGCACATGGACCCGGGCGTTCACTGCAGAGGCACAGCTGTATTTGTATCCAATACAATACCTCACGAGGTTATAGCCAACCCTTTGGACTGTGGGGAGGATGTCGAGGTACAGGCCATCATTGTGCACATACCTGGGATGCCCATTACCATCTACAACATCTACAAGAACCCAAGACACACCCTCGACATTGCAGAGCTCCTCGCACTAGCACACACTGAGTGTATTATTGTTGGTGGAGATTTCAACGCACATCACCCAATGCTGCACTCTCACTCAGCAACCAATGCTGCTGGCAGACACATAGCAATGCTCCTACACGATATTCCAGAGGTAAAGTTGCTAAACAATGGAGACCCCACACACCTGCTGGGTGGCTGCCTCGACCTTACCTTTGGGTCAAGACAAATCGCAGCAGGAGCCACATGGGAAACTCATCCTCACCTTGTCAGTGACCACTTTGCAGTGATCACCACCTTCAACATCAAAGGCCTCCCACAGTTGTGCTGCCTCCTAGATGGGACGTAAAGAGGGCCAAATGGAAGGTGTTCCAGGATTATCTTCATGACTGGTGGTCCACATACTCTCTATCTGAAGACTGTGATACGGCTGAACAGGAGCTAATCACTGTTCTCATCCAGGCAGCAGAGTGCGCAATTCCAAAGAAGTCTGCAGGACGCACTCACAAAAGAGACTGGTGGTTCTACAACGACGAAGTGCGGGAGCAGAACCACTGCATCAACTCTTTTAGGAAGCTATACAGGCGTAACCCTACGGCAGAGAACAGAAATACTCTGAGAGCCATTGAGCAGCATGCCCGCAGAATCTCTCTCAGAGTAAAAACTGAGAAATGGCTGGAGTGGTGCTCAACATTCGGGCATCACACCACCTTATCTGAGATATGGGGCAAGCTCAACATAGCAACTGGCAAGAGCAAGCCGAGGCCACCAGCACACCCGAACCCATCCCAGGAAGCAGAGAAACTTGTGGAGCTTTTCACTTCCAGGGGAGCCTCCACTCAGCTCCCACAGGACATCCGAAATATACAGACGGATCTTCTGCCACAGTGCCAGCTAATGATACAAGCTGCATGTGAGTCGGAAGATGTGACTGATGTAGACCTCACGGACTTGGAACTCTGACGTGCCATTAAGAACACAGGTGACACTGCCCCGGGCATCGATGGTGTGACGTACTCCATGATTGCACGGGCTGGGCAGAGTGGATGGGAGGACATACTAGACGTCATTAACAAGTCGTGGAGGGCCAGGACACTCCCAGCAGCTTGGAAGAAAGCTACAATCGTACCAATTCCAAAGCCCAAGGACCCAGGCAGTATGAGACCCATATCGCTGACAAGCTGCTTAGCCAAGACTGCTGAGAGGATGGTGTTAAACTGCCTCCTATGGAAACTTGGACCCTCTCATCATCACATATTTGGCTTCTCCAAAGGAGTGGGTACAACAGAGTGCATAACCACTCTACTAAGCCAGATTGCTGATAGTAACAAAAAACCTAGTATTGTCGTCTACCTCGACCTTGAGAAGGCATTTGAGCTAGCCAGCCCCACAGCAATTCTGGCAATACTAGCTCGGAAGGGAATCAATGGACGCCTCCTGGCCTGGATAGAGTCCTACCTTAGGGGCAGGCAGGCCTGTGTCAGCTTTCAGGGACACTACTCTTCCTTTAAAACCCTGGAAAACGGTACGCCACAAGGAGGTGTGCTCAGTCCTACCCTGTTTAACATCCTTATGCAGGAACTTGTGAGCCTTCCCTTTCATAGTGGTACACAGCTCCTCAGCTATGCTGATGATCTTGCACTCGTAGTGAATGGGAAAGGCAATTTAGAATGACAGGCTCAGAGAGCTTTGGACCTAATTACGCAGTCTTGCAAGGAACTAGGCCTCAAGATCTCGGCCGAGAAATCTCTTGCAATGATGTTCAAGGGACCAGATCCTGTGAATAGATTACGTATTCAGGATATAGAATTTGAGCAGACAGGCTCCTACCTGTACTTGGGAATCTACATTGATAAAAAGCTGACCTTTTAGAAACAGGCCGAGTATGTCAGGTCACGTGCTCTACTCAGACTCAAAACCATGAGAGCCATGACGAGGCACCGTGCAGGGGCAAGCAAAGATGTACTTCGCTTGTACTATATACAAGCTATACACTCGCTCATTGACTACGGTGCACCGGCGTTAGCTCATCTCTTCTCGCAGAGCAGGCAAAGGGTGGAGGTCGTACAAAACCAGGCGATAAGAACTATGCTTGGTGCCCCCATCTGGACCAACACAGTATGTCTCAGATCTGAGGCCCGGCTTCCTTCCTTGGCTGACAGAGTAAGTTACATAAACGCCTGCAAAGTGGCCACGATTCTGCACCGGCAGCAAGGTACCCCACTAAGGAGACGGATATTAACAACCATGTCACAAGATCCCACACTCTTCACGGACTACTCCTGGATTCGTTCGTTTTGTGCTGCTGGGTGGAAGCTGCTGCCTGTACAGCTGCTCTGTGAGAAGAGTTGTGACCTTCCTGTTGCTGGGTACCATCCACCACCTCCCTGGCGCCCAGATCCAGCCGATGTTTTCATTATGCAGCTACCCATCTCTAAGTGTCTCTGCAGTCAAGACACCCTCAGCAATCATGCTGAGACAAGCATGGCACTGGCAGAGGTAGGCACATGTGCAGTGTATTTCACTGATGGTTCTGTCGACCCTGACAGGAAGAGAGCAGCAGCTGGACTGTACCACAATGGTCACACACAAGGCTGGCGACTCCCTGACCACTGCACGATCCTTCAAGCTGAGCTGGTGGCGATTCAGCAGGCATTGTTACATGCCCTACGACATCGACTCCGACCTGTCATACATGTTGATTCCACCTCTGCAATCAATGCCCTCTCCCATCCTCAACCACAGGATAATGTTCACCTCATCACATCGATCCTGAGCATAATGACAGCCTTAGAAGTTCAGGGTAATAGATCGACATTGAACTGGATCCCCAGCCATGCTGGCATCCGGGGAAATGAGGCGGCAGATGATGCAGCCAAGGCAGCAACAGACTATCCACATGTTGGGATTACTGTCCCAATCAGCCTACGACAGACCAAACTGGTGGCTACCAGAGCCACGAAACTTATGGGGGAGGTCTTAGGTGATACCCCATCTCAACAGTGGTACCGAGCAGCGACTCAGGGAGAACCCCCTCCATATGATAGAAGCTGGTCCAGAGCGCAGTGTACCGCCATCCATCGGCTTTGTTTGGGCTTTCCCACAGCCAAGATGATGGTAGACAAGGCTGAGGAGGAGATGTGCCAGTACTGTCAGCACATTGTCCAGCGGCCCCTAACACACTATCTTCTAGAGTGCGAAGCTACTGAGACACTCCGCAGGCAACTAGACGTGATATTCCCTCCCGAAGAGGACCCAGAGATGACTGCGGCCACACTAGTGTACCATGGGGTCAACGAACCAGACAAGCTGTTACCTGTAATAATGACATATCCTCCTCCTCGCTAGTGTCCATAGTTACATATGGTGTCGCTTATGAGATGCACCAGTTGAACTGACCAGAGGGGAGCTTGAGCGGCATGCGTCGCATCATTGTGGAAACCTTTCTCCATCGGGAGCCAGAGACGGGTCATCGCAAGATTGGGACCCGTGCCAGGACTATGGTCTTGGCGAACATTATACATACATACCTCTGTATGTTATATTCGCTGTAACATACAGAGGTAGAAAGACATTATATATATAGATATATATATATATATATATATATATATATATATATATTCGCTGTGCTTCAGAGGTCCGTCAAGACACACCAGAGCTCTGCTTACTCACGATGCATTACTCTAACAGAGTATAGATCAAACCAGCGAGTGGCACACCCAGTGAGTCGTCCAAATTAGCACTTGCAGCTGTCGTTAGTGGCAGGCTGCAAGCCAAATGTAATGCGATTTTATCGCTCAAGGAGGCCTTTGTTGTCGTCTGTACAGGCGACACAGAGGCTGAGAAACTGCTTACCACTATTGCTACTACCACTCTACGAGACCAGGGATTTCTTGTCTTTTCTTCCCCAGCACTGAGGGCCAGGAGAACTGTGTTCCTCAAGCGACTCGACAACCTTATCACTGTACAGGCCACTGAAGAAATCAAGTCATCTATCGAAGCAAAGAACCCTTGGGCCAAGGTGGACTTCATTACTAAAATACCCAATGCTTCATCCATGCTGAAGGTCACCTTTAGTGACGTCAACATGGCAGCCAGAGCTCTCGCATCAACCCAGACTTCATCGAAGCAGAGAAATTCCAACATATCTCACAGTGCTATAATTGTTACTCATACTTACACACCACAAATGATTGTCCTACCAAGGACAAGAAGTTCTGCTCCACCTGTGGCCGTGAGGGTCATGACTTCAAGAATTGCACTACTGCTTCACTACCTAAATGCTTGAACTGCAAGAATGACCACCATACTCTTGCTGCCAGGTGCCCTACCAGAAGAGACATACTCAAGAAACAACAACAACAAAAGAAACCCAACCCACAAGCAACCACATATTCTGCTATCACCAAGCTTCAAGCAGACACTACCAAGATACTACAAGCCATGCAAGCTGCTCCCACCACTTCCCTGCCAGCACCTACTGCTGATTCCACCAAGATTCTTTATTGCATTATGTATATTCATGTACAGAATGCAGCTGAGCCTGGTTCCTTCAACACCACCATCAATGAACTTTTCAAACTAAATAATATGCCTGGCCTCACATTCCCTGCATCACCACCTTCCACTGAGATCCTAAAATCTACTGCAAATATTACGAGCATCACCGCTGCTCCACCGCTGTCACAACCTCCACTAGACACAGAGATGGACCAATGAGAGACCACAGAGACGTCGGCAAACCACACCAATGAGAGTCCACTACCGCCTGCATCCACTGCTAGAGCAACTGACCAGTCGGAAATCTCGCCTTCACCAATTCAGCCACCAGCCAAGAAAGCAAAAACACAAGAAACTGCAGATGCACCTCACGGTGCCACTGACACTGCTGCACCACAACAAGTCCGATACCTGAAGGGTGTATACTTCTACACAACCAAGCAGTATAAGAACACAATGCTGTCTTCAGAAATCCATCAGCACCTCCAGGACGGAACAGTCAAGTATACCTACGACCAAACTGTTACATACACCACTGCAGACATGACCAGACTACTCAATGCCAACACCCAACACCTTGTGGAAGTCGAGTACACCTCAAAGAGGAAATTCAGGATGCTTCAGAATGGGGACCTTGAAGACGGTACCCTCCTCTAGCACGGCTATCCATGACCATACACCAAGAAGATAAGTTTCCCCAGCACTTTGCCGTCCGCTAAAGCTGGGGTGTGGCTCCAATCGACCCTGTAACTGCTGCCTCTGCCCGACTGCGCTTCTCTTAAGGGGAAGTCAGTGCAAGATAGAAGAAGACGACACCCTCCAACTGGAGGGCCAAGAAAGGAGAAAGAAGATGATCGTCACCCCCCACCCGGGGGGCCACTGCTGGGTCACCATCTGGAGAAGACCAGGGCCGAAAGTACAGGCGAATCAACATGAATGAATGAAAATGAACACCAACGCACGACACTCCACACAGGAGAGCACAACGCTAGCACAATCGACAACATGCCTTGCCCTTCTAGGGCAGGGTTGGTGCCAGAGCCCAAGTTTGTAGCTCACAAGATGAGGGGGGTACTTGTGCCTCCTCCCATGGGAGACTTAGGTCTCAGACACTCCCTAGACAGGGAGCCAGTGCCGGGCCACCACTTGGAAGGGCCCGGGCCTGGAGAATACCGGCGAATCTTTAACAACAACAACTCTGTATGTTAGAAGTGATCAAGGTCCCAGGACCGAAACGTTTTCTAATAAATATGTTATAGTGTTTGCTTACGTGTCTTTCTAAACCAACTTGTCGGTATTTATTACCAAGGTTTATACCATTAACTTTCTTCAGTAAAGCTTTTGAGGCTGTTGACCACGATAAAGAATTTGATATTATTTACTTAGATTTTAGTAAGGCATTTGATAGAGTTCTGCACCAAAGACTGTTAAAGATAGTGGCAGCTAATGGCATAGGGGGAAGGGCACTCTCGTGGATCGAGTCATGGCTCACAGACAGGAAGCAGAGAGTGTCCATAAATGTGGTTAAATCTGAGTGGGGATCTGTAACAAGTGGCGTTCCACAGAGATCAGTCTTGGGCCCATTGTTGTTTATAATATATATCAATGATCTTGATGAGGGAATTGCTAGTGATATGAGCAAATTCGCCGATGACACAAAGATAGATAGGATAATTGATTCAAACGTAGATGTTAGGGAACTTCAGGAGGATTTAAAGAAACTCTATTCTTGGTCAGAAAAGTGGTAGATGCAGTTCAATGTAGATAAATGCAAGGTTCTCAAGCTCGGGAGTGTCCATAATCCTAGAACTTACAAGTTAAATGATCTAGAACTTGATAAATTAGACACATGTGCAACTCTTGGGTATCTTTATTGAGGAAACGTTTCGCCACACAGTGGCTTCATCAGTCCATACAAAGGAGAATCTTGAAGAACAGGAGGAGAATGAGGTAATCAGTCCCTCAACCTTGAGTCGATGTGGTCAGTCCATCACTCTTGAATAGAATACGGCATACGTGCTAAGAAGGAGCTTATAAACCGTTGGCAGGAGAGGTGCAGCAGTCATAGGTCGTGTAACATTTGTTCAATGTTGAAGTAGGTCGTGCCCAAGAATTAGGCAAGCGAAGAATTCCCAAGTATTAAGATCCCAATACTTAAGATCCCAAGTATTGGGATCTTAATACTTGGGAATTCTTCGCTTGCCTAATTCTTGGGCACGACCTACTTCAACATTGAACAAATGTTACACGACCTATGACTGCTGCACCTCTCCTGCCAACGGTTTATAAGCTCCTTCTTAGCACGTATGCCGTATTCTATTCAAGATTGATGGACTGACCACATCGAATCAAGGTTGAGGGACTGATTACCTCATTCTCCTCCTGTTCTTCAAGATTCTCTTTTGTATGGACTGATGAAGCCACTGTGTGGCGAAACGTTTCCTCAATAAAGATACCCAAGAGTTGCACATGTGTCTAATTTATCAACATGTCGGTTCTCTGAACCATTCATCTACAAATCTAGAACTTAGCCATACAGATTGCGAAAAGGACTTGGGGGTTATGGTGAGCAGCAACCTTAAACCAAGACAGCAATGCCTAAGCGTACATAATAAGGCAAATAGATTGCTGGGATATATATCAAGAAGTGTAAGCAACAGAAGTCCAGAGGTAATACTGCAGCTTTATGCATCATTAGTAAGGCCTCACCTAGATTATGCAGCTCAATTCTGGTCTCCATATTACAGAATGGACATAAATTCGTTAGAAAACATTCAGCGTAGGATGACTAAATTAATACATAGCATTAGAAATCTTCCTTGTGAAGAAAGATTGAAGACTCTTAGGTTACATTCACTTGTTAGATGAAGAATGAGGGGAGACATGATCGAAGTGTATAAGTGGAAGATAGGTATTAATAAAGGAGATATTAATGAGGTCTTGAGGATATCTCTCCAAGAGAGAACCCGCAGTAATGGATTTAAATTAGATAAGTTTAGATTTAGAAAGGACATAGGAAAGTATTGGTTTGGAAATAGGGTAGTTGATGAGTGGAACAGTCTACCTAGTTGGGTTATTGAGGCTAGGACCTTGGGTAGTTTCAAATTTAGGTTGGATAAGTACATGAGTGGGAGGGGTTGGATTTGAGTGGGACTTGCACATCAGAGTTTATTTCTTGGGTAGCATTGAAAAGTGGGTTGGGCAAATGTTTCGTTAGTGGGATGAATTGTGAAGGACCTGCCTAGTATGGGCCAACAGGCGTGCTGCAGTGTTCCTCCTTTCTTATGTTCTTAAGTTCTTAACAACACTGCACTAGCTAAGGACTCGCACCCATGCTTCTTTGGCCTGCCTCATAGTGGGCAAAAACTCATTGCGCCCTAATCCACTTGACCATACGATCCTTAAGAGTAGCACATCCAGCGGAACTGCATGCTGTACTTGCTAACCACGGATATGCGATGGTGTGGATGACTGTAGGCTAATTTCATACTAGTCCCTGTTTGGTGTACTAGTACAACGAGCAGTATTTTATACTATTGTGACCACAAATGAGTGGTATTGATCAATATCAACACTGCACTAGCCAAGGACTCAAACCCATGCTGCTTTGGCCTGCTTGTTGGTGGGCGAAAACACATGACGCCCTAATCCACGGGACCATATGATCCTTAAGAGTAGCACATCCAGCAGAACTGGATGTTGTACTCGCTACCCAAGGACACAAAATGGTGTTGATGACTCTACGATAATTTCATTCTAGTCCCTGTTTGGTGTTCTAGTACTTGGCTAGTGCTGTGTTGTTATTCATCAATACCACTCATTCGTGGTCATAATAATATAAAATACTGCTCGTTGTACTAGTACACCAAACAGGGACTAGAAATAAATTAGCCTAGAGTCATCCACATCAATGTGTGTCCCTGGGTAGGGAGTGCAACATCCAGTTCCGCTTAATTTGCTACTCTTAAGGATTGTATGGTCTAGTGGATTAGGGCATCATGTGTTTTCGCCCACCAGTGGTGACGTGTACTTAGCTCTGTGAAGACCTGTTTGTGTGCTCTTGAGTGGTGACCTGTATTTTGAGTGCTGACCTGTACTTAACTCTGTGAAGAAGTGTCTTGTTTGCTCCCGTGGACTGAACCAAGATGCCCTCCATCGAGCAACTTTACCAGCAACTTAAGGAAGAATTGAGGGCAGCGAAGATGGAGATACGGCGATTGACCGAGGAAAACAAGAGGATTCGTAGTAGTCCTCCTGTTTCGAGTCCTCAGGTCAAGAAGGGATCGTGGTCAGTGGCTGGACAGCAGGGGACGACGAAGTTGACGATCAAGAAGACGAATGGAAAGCCAGAAACGATGAAGAAGAAAGAGACTGCTGTGGAAACTCCCGTGGAAACCTCCAACGCATTCTCGGTGCTACCCGACGAATGTGAGTCTACTACTGGGATCGTCACGACGAACAAGGAAGGTAAGAATATTGTTGTTGTTGGGGATAGCCAGGTTAGATACATGGATAGGGCATTCTGCTTGAAGGACAGGAGTAGGAGACAAAGGGTATGCTTTCCTGGGGCTGGGATGGAGGACATTGTTAGCCGGCTTGACAACATCATGAACGGTAATGGGATTAATCCTATTATTTGCCTCAGTGCTGGAGGCAATGATGTAGGCAAGCGTAGAAGTGAGGATTTAGTTAGAAAGTTCAGGACAGCTATAGACATGATTAGGAAGAAGGGGGGGGCGCCCTGTTATATGTGGCATTTTGCCAAGAAGAGGTGTTGGTAATGAATGGTTGTCCAGAGCAATTGGTATTAATTGTTGGCTGGATAAACACTGTAAGGATAATGCAGTACCATTCATTGACAACTGGGACAACTTCTATGGCCGAAATGACATGTATGCCAGGGATGGGGTTCACTTATCCAGGGCAGGTGTGGGTTTTCTTGCTAACTCAGTTGAGGGGGTTGTTAGGACTTTAAACTAGGATTAGTTAGAGGTATGGGTTTAGAAATGATTAATAATGAGTATGGATATATTGACTTATGCTCTGATATTAAGAATCTTAATAGTAACTGTCATGGAGTAACTCTGGGTAATGATAATTTCAGAAATTGTGTAAAAACAAAGATGAATAGGAAGAATGTGCAGAAGAAAAAACATATGATGGTATTTTATGCTAACAGTCGAAGTGCAAGAAATAAAATTAATGAACTACGTTTGGTAGCATGTGCTGGGAACTTTGATATCATTGCATTAACTGAAACGTGGTATGATTTAAAGAGTCGGGATATGACTGCTGAGTGTAATATTCAGGGGTTTAAGTTATTCAGTGTGGATAGATGTAATGGGAAGGGGGGAGGAGTTGCATTGTATGTTCGAGAAAATATTAATTGTTGCATAAAAACAGGTATAAAAATAGATGGAGCAGTAACAGAGTCTGTTTGGGTAGAGTTCGTGGAGGGTCAAGAAAAACTAATTCTAGGTGTAATATACCGACCTCCAGGCTTGGATCACGATAGAGGGAGACTTCTTTGGGACGAAATTGTTAGGGCTTCTGGACACAGTAACGTAGTCATAGTAGGGGACTTTAACTTTAGCCAAATTGACTGGAATTCTTTGACAGGTAATCTAGAGTCCAGTGACTTCATGGAAACAGTTCAGGACTGTTTTCTGAAACAGAGTGTAACTGAACCTACCAGGGGTAATAATTTGCTAGACCTAGTCTTGTCAAATAAGGAAACACTCGTGAATAATCTGGAGATCACTGAAGAGCTTGGCGCAAGTGATCACAAATCCATCAAGTTTAGCATTAATTGGGAATGCAAGAATAATGATAATACAGTAAAAATCCCCGATTTTCGTTCTGCCGATTATAATAGACTTAGGGAACATCTGACTAATCTTGATTGGGGTTATCTAGCTAATGATTTTATTGACGATAATCATACTTATGAATATGAAGGGATCTGCTTTTATGATTGTTTTCTTAATAATGTACACAGTGCCCAGAGTATATACATTCCCCAGAGAGAAATTAGGTCTAATAATAACGATCCCAAATGGGTTAACAAGAGGCTAAAGCATCTATTAGGGGAGAAAAGGGGAATTTATAGGCGCATCAGAAGAGGAGAGGTTAACCTTACTGACCATTATGTTCAGCTTAAAAGAGAAGTAAAAAAGGCGATTAGAAAGGCTAAACGTGACTATGAAATTAGAGTTGCTAATGAATCAAAGACTAATCCAAAGGGGTTCTTTCAAGTGTATAGGACGAAGGTGAAGGAAAAAGTAGGACCTCTGAAATCTGGGAATGGACAGCTGACGGATAATGAACTGG